>NC_133332.1:313383623-313466123 GCF_042186555.1 Aquarana catesbeiana | reverse complement strand
GGGTCTTCTCAAATATATATATATATATATATATATATATATATATATATATATATATATATATATATATATATATGTGTGTGTGTATACGTGCTGTATATATATATATATATATAGAGAGAGAGAGAGAGATTTTAGTATTAAAAAAACTAAAAAAGATCATATTTTTCAATTAACATTACATTTTTTCCCAAACATATTACTTTTTTTTTTTTTTTTGTTACCCTGATGAAGGGATACTGTTTGGCCACTTACATGTGCTGGCTGCTTCGAGCTGTAGCCATAACTCCGGTATTTAACATCAAAATCTTAAAGTATTTTCCCAGTTAGAAGGTTGGCAAATGGCAAGCTATCAAAAGGTCCCTGCATGAGTAGAGGTATTATATTTACCTCTCCAAAGGCCCTTGCCTTCTACCTCCACTTCGTTCAAACTCTGCAGCCTTCATCAGCCTCTTCAGGAGTGCCTGTGTCTCCTAACATGCATCATGGTTCCATCCTCCAACCCCATCATCATTACAGGACTCAGAGGTGATGTAAGGGTCGGAGGATGGAACCACGACATACAGCATTAAGGAAAGGCATTCAGCACCCTTGGAAATAGGCTAACGGAGAGCACAACACTGGAGCGGAGGAGAGGTAGGAGACACATTTAAGGAGAGGCAGAATTCAGCCTGGCCATCTCATGCCCAAACGAGAAGATGTCCAAAGAAGTTGCAAGCCCTAAGCTCTCCCTCCTCGTCAGGAACCTTTCCCTACTGCTAGTTCTATCCCTAACAGGAAGAGTACCTGTCCCTACTCTATCCACTCGTCAAAAACTCCTCAAGCCTGGGAGCCAGGGCCTTAAATAGGCTCTGTATGACTCAACATGGCAGTGAGAGGGTGTGGCAGCATCCCACAGATGACCCAAGAAGCCATAAAGGAACCATGTTCCCCTTCCTTTCCAACTGTACTGTCGCTGCAGATGAGTGCCACCTACAGTGGAGAAAGTAGACTGCACCTGCAAGTAGACTGCACCTGCCTACACACGAGTCGCTTTGGCAATGGGTTTATATCCTAGAAAGAATGGAGAGCTCCTGATTCCACAGTTCTCTTCAATACATAAGAAGTTCCTAGACCTCAACATCGTCTACTGAGCAACCCACCACATGGCCTTCAGGATAACATGGCATCTGACATCCCCTGAAGTGTTGAATATTTAAAAGGCTGATGGAGGCCACATGACTGAAATTGAGGAGAAGTAGGAAACAGGGGCTGCTTTGGCAATGGGCTTTGTCCCTCTAAATAGAGTGGAGAGCTTATGAATCTACAGTTCTTCTCTTCAATACATAGGAAGTCCCCAGACCTCAACATGGTCTACTGAGCAACCCACCACATGGCCTTCAGGATAACATGGCATCTGACACCCCCTGAAGTGTTGAATATTTAAAAGGCTGATGGAGGCCACATGACTGAAATTGAGGAGCAGTAGGAAACAGGGGTTGCTTTGGCACTGGGCTTTGTCCCTCTAAATAGAGTGGAGAGCTTATTATTCTACTGTTCCTCTCTTTAATACATAAGAAGTCCCTAGAGCGCAACATGAGCAGCCCCCTACATGGCCCTTAGGATAGCGTGGCCTGGATCTCCAAGGATTTTTTTTTTTTTTTTTTTACCAGTTAGGGAAAGACTACCTGTAAAGTGAGGAAATTACCCTCTACCCACATAAATACCACTATAGGGAATAACCATGATACCAATTTCATCACAGCTGAAAAATAAACACATTATTATCACTATGGACAGAGAGCATAGACCACCACAATCACAACTTGATCCACCACAAAATTACCAAACAAGCTAGTACATGGACATCAACAGCTCTTTGTTGGGCCATACCTATACATCTGGTTCACACCAATTTTTCAACCTTTGAAAAAGATCTCCAAGCAAGCTGGAGGGTAGGTTGAACTACCTTCTAGTTTTTGGAGCTGGCTGCTACTATTTGGGGAACATCTGTCATGTCATAAATCAGACTGTATGATGCATTGAGATCAGGTCAATGAAATGGCCATTTTGAAGGGCTTATATGCAAGTTATTGGCCATAAAAAGGGTATGGGGGCCCGGGTACTGCCCTGAGGGACATCAAGGTATCAATGCAAACAATTTTGTTTTAACAAGATAGTTTTAAAATGAGCAGTGATTTTAATTATGCTTAAAGTGAAACAATCAAAATGACACAAAAATTCCTTTAAATATAGTGCCTGGGGGGTCCCCTTAGTCTGCTTGTAAAGTGGCGCATCTGTACCATGTATAGAACCTGTTGCAGCAAAACTGACATGTATAAAAGAAAAAAAATTACATTTAAATTGCCGCAATAGAAGAATATTTAAAAAAATGTTATGGGGGTCCCCCCAATCCATACCAGGCCCTTTCGAGTCTGGTATGGGTTTGTAAGTCCCACGCCCAAAGAAAAAAATAAAAGCGGCGCCCCTCCCCCAAAATCCATACCAGATCCTTATCTGAGCATGCAGCCCAGCAGGTCAGGAAAAGGGGGGGATGAGCAAGCACCCCCCCTGCTCTAAACAATACAAGGCAACATGGCAACATGCCCTCAACATGTGCTCTGCCCCCACCCCAACGCACCTTGTCCCCTTGTTGATGGGGACAAGGGCCTCTCCCAACAACCCTGGGTTCGTGGTTGTGGGGGTCTGCAGGCAGGAGGCTTATTGGAATCTGGAAGCCCCCTTTAACAAGGGGGCACTCAGATCCCATCCCCCTCCCTATGTGAATGAGTATGGGATACATTGATATTAAAAAAAAAGAAAAAAAAGGGAAAGAGCATTTTCTGAAAAAACAAAACAGGGGGGTACCACCAAGCTTCCTATAGGGTGCACGGTCATACAGGGTGGCCTAGACAGCAGGGGGATTGGTGCGACGGGACGGGAGGACAAACACAGAACAATGCACTGTGTCTGTGTCTTTCCCTCCAGCAGCTGAAAATCAGGGGAGGGTAACCGGCTTTCAGCTGGTGGAGGGAGAGACACAGACACAGTGCATTGCTCTGTAATTGTCCTCCCATCCCGCTGTGCCAATCCCCCTGCTGTCCGGCCCCCCCTGTGTGCCTGGGCACCATACAGGAGGCCCGGTGGTACCCCCTATCAGCGGCCCTGATGTCAATGCCGTTCATTTATTACAATGCCTCACATAGGTTAGAAGCCAATCAATAGAAATCCATTAAAAGGAGAAGTTTGGGGTATATAAGAAACAAATACACATACTCACTATGTTGCAGCATTGATGTGATGATGCAGCTGTCCCATGTCAGTTCTAAGAAGTCAGCGATCACATGACCCCTGATCACTCATATCTCGGTCTGCTGAGAGCGGAGAGCAGTGACTGCCAGTCACCACTCTCTGCGCTTCTTATCCAGCGCTAACTGGAACGCCGGGCTGGAGAGTGGGGCGGGTGCAGTTGGCTCCGTCTTTCAGCCTCTCGCTTAGAGGAAGAGCTAGCTTCAATCAGGCAGCTGGCTGGATCCCAACAATATTTTTGGGATCCTTCCAGAGCCTAAAACGGCTCTACCATGTCAGCTAATAGCCTGCTGTCAGCCAACTCTGGGTCACAGTAGTGCAAAGGTAAGTGCACTCGTGCAACCCACAAAAGAAGTATGGCCAAAAAGCTTTGGCCATACACCTCTTTTAACCATAAATGGTTGAGTAACACAAAACAAATATAGGTAACAGTAATACAGAGACAGAAACTATTACACATAATTCTTGACATAGGGCTTGATATTATGGAAAGGTCTATCTAAAAAATCTAGATCTCACCTCCAGATAACACATCACACATATGTTCTTGAATAAAACTTTCTGGAAATAGTGCACTCATAGTGCACTCAAGTGTATTACCGAAGAGGAGAAAGCATAGGCCAGATGGTTATACTAGCCATATAGGACACCTGACCCTGATGTGTCTTGGATGCTCCACTGCCTTTGTCCTGTTGGGTTCCTTCGCTTTCTATCCTTGAGACACAACATGAAGTGAGAGGAAACCTCTCCAAAGTAAGGGAATTTTCCTCTTAGACCATCATCACCAGAACAGGTGTCCCTATTGGAAGATGTCCCCACTATTCCCATTCTGGTGATAACTGTAAATTGGGGATTGTCCCTTAGAAATCTCCCTTATTTTCTATCTCGAAGACAATAGTCACCAGGACTAATAGAAAGGATGGATCTCCCCTATGGGGACACAGACAGAAACATTTGAAGAGCACCAAACCACAAATTAATCAAAGGAAACTTTTATTATTAATCTATCATCAATTGAAAAACACAGCTAACGTGCTTCGGGAGTCTGGACAGTTCATTAGCAAACTGAATAGATATTACATTTATGTGAGTGGTGCAGCACCTGAAACTGATCCATTTTGAATAATTTCACTTTGCTGACTGGGCTATTTGAGACCTTACAAGCTATTTATAACCTACAAGCCCCGATGAAGTAGGAGTACTCAGACCCTCAAAACGCGTTGGCTGTTTTTTTTCCCTAATTATTTAATGAATATTTGAAGTTTCCTTGGACGTATTTATACATTGGCACTCTTCCTGCTATATTTCTCTTTCTAGATTCTGTTTGACAAGAACAACCTCACCATGGCTATTAAGCCTTTTAAATTGGTTTGACCTTCCAAGTACTAAGTATCAATGTTTCAATAATCTTTTCGATACCTTTTCTGGACTTAGCAATTCAAACTTTCTAATCCATCCCTACTCTACACAAGTATAAAAAAAAAACTTTGGCTACACATACCTACATTTATTTGGCCAACCTAGCCTATCTTTGGCCATTAAGGGCTTAGAAATAGGTTTGACCTTCTGAAATACTGAATCACTGATTATCAATATTCCAAGCACCTTTTTGATAGTTGCTCTGGACTTAGCAATTTAAACTTTGCAAGGGTTCTAATCCATTCCTACTCTACGCAAGTATAAAAAAATATTGTCTACAAATACCTACATTTGGCCAACCAAGCCTGTCCATAGCCATTAAAGACTTAGAAATTGGTTTGACCTTCTGAAATGTTGAACCATTGATTATCATCATTCCAAGCATCTCTTCAATGCCTGCTCTGGACTTAGCAATAAAAACATTGAAGGGTTCTAATCCATCCCTTCTCTACGCTAGTATAAAAAAAAAAAAAAAAAAAAACTTTGGCTACACATACCTACATTTATTTGGCCAACCTAGCCTATCCATGGCCATTAAGGGCTTAGAAATTGGTTTGATCTTCTGAAATATTGAACCACTGATTATCATTATTCCGAGCATCTCTTAGACACCTGTTCTGGATTTAGCAATTCAAACTTTCTAATCCATCCCTACTCTACACAAGTATAAAAAAAAAACTTTGGCTAGACATACCTACATTTATTTGGCCAACCTAGCCTATCTATGGCCATTAAGGGCTTAGAAAAAGGTTTGACCCCCTGAAATACTGAACCACCGATTATCAATATTCCAAGCACCTTTTTGATATCTATTCTGGACTTAGCAACTGAAACTTTGCAAGAGTTCTAATCCATCCCTACTTTATGCAAGTATGAAAAAAAACTTTGGCTACACATACCTACTTTTATTTGGCCAGCCTAGCCTATCCATGGCCATTAAGGGCTTAGGAATTGGTTTGACCTTCTGAAATATTATCATCATTACGAGCATCTCTTAGATACCTGTTCTGGACTTAGCAATTCAAACTTTCGAATCCATCCCTACTCTACACAAGTATAAAAAAAAAAACTTTGGCTACACATACCTACATTTATTTGGCCAACCTAGCCTATCCATGGCCATTAAGGGCTTAGAAATTGGTTTGACCTTCTGAAACCACTGATTATTATTATTCCAAGCATCTCTTCGATACCTGCTCTGGATTTACTAATTACAACTTTGTAGGGACTGTAATCCATCCCTACTCTACATAAAAATAAGAAAAAGCTTTGGCTACACATATATAAATTGGGCCAACCTAGCCCATCAATAATCAAAAACACCCAAAGCAAACATTCTTTTTATGTCCAGCTTCAAGTATACCACAGTTTACACATAACCCAAATATTCATTAACATAAAGTTACAATAAAGCAGGGGAAAAAAAAGGTCCTACCTGTATGGTGAATTTGGGTCAAAGCAAGTTTTTGTGACATCGGTAACATTTGGATTACAGCAAGCTCCGGCATCGTAATCCAATTCCTCAATATTGCAATCCATGTCACATAAACTGTTTTCTTTTCTACTGGAGTTTAAACAGGTGGTGCGTCTGCGACAATCCCCGCCGTCATATCCTGTAAGTTTATGGTTACACTCTGGATCGCACTCGGTGCTTCCAATCTTTGTGATGTCGCAGTTGGTGAGGATGAGTCGCTGTCGTAGGAAGGAGTCGTTTCTTTCCAACACATTCAGTTCCCACGTGATATTGTAAGGACCAAATGCCTCGTTTAATTTTTTATGCTGGAGCTCGATTTGTTCTTTGGTTACCGTTGGGTTATCATGGTTGTCGTCAAACACGTTGACCACTGTATATCGGACGACTCTGGGTCGCCGGAAGCCTGCAACTTTGTTGTAGTTTGAAATGACCTGCACATTGTCACAAAGTGTTTGCCCGCACTGGGGAAGGTCCAAGTTTGTATCCAGTGCCGAAACATGGAGATTGATGGGTTCTACTTTTGGGACCTTTCCGTCTTTCATGGGAGCCCAGATGTCTTTCACATTCTCAAAGCTATCCTGAAGAACAAGTTGAGGTAGAGGATTACTCAGTCCACGCAATGTCTGGCCCATGTCTAGTAATATTTCCTTCTGTGTCCGAGCAGTATTCCAGAGCCTGAACTGTTCCATGTAGCCTCTGTAATTCTGATTAAGTGCATTTCCACCAATCATAAGGGTCTTACATCTTTTCGCGAAAGCGCTGAAGACGGAACCAACTTGTTTGCTACTTGTTGCCACTTGTGCCCCACTGACGTAAAGTTTTATTGTACGACCATTGTAGGTTATGGCTAGATGGACCCACTGGTTTGGGAGGTAGTTGCGATTAGCAGTTATGGTGGTCCAATTTCTAGCACGATCTGTCTTTAAGGAGAAGAAATAGCGAGGATCTCTTGTACCCTGGTCACTTATGGCCTCAATTCCAAGAACCCATCCACGATCATGAGAAGTGTAAGTACATTTGTCATAAAGTCCTAAGCATTCCCAGAAAAGAGAAATGTGTCAATGAAAGTTCAACATAATATCATCACTTTACAGAAACATTTTGCCAATCAAATATTGTCTCATTTATTAACAGTCAATATACTTTGGACATCACAAAGGGACCTATAGAATGATTTTTCATGGAAAGTGTTGCATTTTATCATTAAAAAACAATCCTTGAGCTTTGGGCAAGTGACTCTGCCTAGGCCAGTGTTTCTCAACCAGGGTTCTATAGAACCCTTGGGTTCCTTTTAAACCCTCGGTGCCGGCGCCTCACAGCCCTTTAAGGGGTTTAAGATGCCAGGAGGTGGGGTTTATGATCATGTGACCACTGTGTTTGGCTGTCATGGTAGTCACATGATTGGAAAGCACTTGATCGCAAGCAGCGAATGGGAGCTTTCTGTTAGCCATCGTAACTGTGCCAGGAGCACACGCTTAGCACAGCGAGAGGCTGCATATTTGCGTGCTGTCAGCGCCAAGAGGTTAAGGTTGTTATGGGTTTCTTGGGCAGTGAGCATTGGTGGGTTTATTCTTTCACCTACACTCAACATCAATGCAAGGGGGCAATTTTCCATTAACCATCAATGTAATGGGTCACTTCTACACTGACCACTAATGTTGGTCAAGTGACTTTGCTTAGGCCAGTGTTACTCAACCAGGGTTTCATGGAACTCTTGAGTTCTTAAGGTTGCCATTGTGTTCCTTGGGCAGTGAGCAATGGTGGATTGATCTTTCACCTACACTCAACATCAATGCAAGGGGGCAGTTTTCCATTAACCATCAATGTAATGGGTCATTTTTACACTGAACACTAATGTTGGTCAAGTGACATTGCCTGGACCAGTGTTTCTCAACCAGGGTTCCATGGAACCCTTGGGTTTTGCTTAGGGTTGCCATGTGTTCCTTGAGCAGTACGCAATAGTGGATTGATCTCTTACCTACACTGAACATCAATGCAAGGGGGCAATTTTCCACTAACTGCCAATGTCAGGGGTCACTGCTAAACTGACCACTAATGTTGGTCAAGGGACTTTGCCTAGGCCAGTGTTTCTCAACCAGAGTTCCATGGAATCCTTTGGTTTTTCTTAAGGTTGCCCAGTGTTCCTTGGGCAGTGAGCAATGATGGATTGATCTTTCACCTACACTGAACATCAATGCAAGGGGGGCAATATTCCACTAACTGCCAATGTCAAGGGAACTGCTAAACTGACCACTAATGTTGGTCAAGTGACTGCCTAGGCCAGTGTTTCGCAAACAGAGTTCCGTGGAACCCTTGGGTTCTTTTTAAGGTGTCAGGGGTCACTGTTAAACTGACCACTAATATTGGTCAAGTGACTTTGCCTAGGCCAGTGTTTCTCAACCAGAGTTCCATGGAACCCTTGGGTTCTTCTTAAGGTGTCAGGGATCACTGTTAAACTGACCACTAATGTTGGTCAAGTGACTTTGCCTAGGCCAGTGTTTCTCAACCAGAGTTCCATGGAATCCTTGGGTTTTCCTTAAGGTTCCTTGGGCAGCGAGCAATGATGGATTGATCCTTCACCTACAATGAACATTGATGCAAGGGGGAAATATTACACTAACTGCCAATGTCAAGGGTAACTGCTAAACGGACCACTAATGTTGGTCAAGTGACTGCCTAGGCCAGTGTTTCGCAAACAGAGTACCATGGAACCCTTGGGTTCTTTTTAGGGTGTCTGGGTCACTGCTAAACTGACCATTAATGTTGGTCAAGTGACTTTGCCTAGGCCAGTGTTTCTCAACCAGAGTTCCATGGAATCCTTGGGTTCTTCTTAAGGTTTCCACGTGTTCTTTGGGTAGTGATATCACCTACAATGAACATAAATGCAAGGAGGTAATATTCCACTAACTGCCAATGTCAAGGGTAACTGCTAAACTGACCACTAATGTTGGTCAAGTGACTGCCTAGGCCAATTTTTCGCAAACATAGTTCCATGGAACCCTTGGGTTCTTCTTAAGGTGTCAGGGGTCACTGCTAAACTGATTACTAGTGTTGGTCAAGTGACTTTGCCTAGGCCAGTGTTTCTCAAAGAGAGTTCCATTGAATACTTGGGTTCTTCTTAAGGTTGCCATGTGTTCCTTGGGCAGTGAGCAATGATGGATGGATCTTTCACCTACAATGAACATCAATGCAAGGGGCCAATATTCCACTAACTGCCAATGTCAAGGGTAACTGCTAAACTGACCACTAATGTTGGTCAAGTGACTGCCTAGGCCAGTTTTTCGCTAACAGAGTTCCATGGAACCCTTGGGTTCTACTTAAGGTGTCAGGGGTCACTGCTAAACTGATCACTAATGTTGGTCAAGTGACATTTCTTAGGGCAGTGTTTCTCAACTTGGGTTCCGCTTAAGGTTGCTATGTGAAGGTAGGAGGAGGGGAGGAGCTCATTCTGACAACTCCAGTGCATGTGCAGTGAAGCAATCACCCAAGGAAAACAGAGCTTTTGCATAGATAATGAGTGGGTCCTGACAACACCAGAGAATTAAGTCATTTATAAAGCGTTGTTGGGCCAGAAGCAGAACTAAAACCATAAGCTTGTAAACAGTAAAATCACAAGATAACTCATTAATGTTACATAAGGCTAATGTATAAGAGCCTGCTTTGAATTAAATTGAATTACAGTAGGCTTGCAATACAGCGTTTTTAATTTTTTTTTTTTCCTGGAGAGGCACTTTCAGTGTTCAAAGAAATCAGTGTGTGCACTAAGTAATGTGATTTCCTAAGTCCAAACATGACACACCAAAGAAACACATAACAACCCATGGACAAGCAGACACCGGGGCCAAGGCTATTGTTTTCTCAAAATAATGTATGGTGCGTCATCGTAAAGATTATTCAATCAGTGGATAATGTATAACCGTGCATTCATTTTCCCAGTTAACTCACAATGAGCCTCCAAAATAACGAAGAAAGTTTGTGTTCTGAATCCCTCTGCTGCATGGCACACACATAGATCCCAACAGAGTCTACTGCAACTAAAACCAATGACTAAAGATCTAACCTAATATGCTCATTAGATTAAGATGGTTAAACAGAACCTGTGCCCCCTTATATCAGGTGTCCTTATCAGGGTCCCTTCTTACATGAAGAGTCCCCATTAGATTCCCCCTATACATCGGGGTCCCCCATCAAAGTGCCGTCTTACATCAGGGTCACCATCAGAGGTGCCCCTTACATTGACTGTCCCCATCAGAGTACCACCCTTACATTGGGATGCCCATCAGAGTGTCCCCTTATATCAATTGTCTCCATTAGAGTGGGCCTTACATGAAATGTCCCCCATCAGTGTGCCCCCTTAAATCAATTGTCCCCCTCAGAGTCTCCCTTAGATCAAATGTCCCCATCAGAGTGCCCCCTTACATCAAATGTCTTGATCAGAGTCCCCCTTATATTAAATTACCTCATTAGAGTGCTCCCTTACATCAATTGCCCTCATCAGATTGACTCATGGATTAACGATTTGCCCCATCAGGGTCCATCCTTACATCGGGGTCCCCATCAAAGTCCCCCCTTACATTAGGGTCCCCGTCAGAGTGCCCCTTATAATAACTTTGCATATCAGAGTACCCTCTTACATCAATTTTCCCCATTGGGATGCCCATCAGAGTATCCCCTTACCTCAATTGTCCCCATTAGAATCAACCTTGTATCAACTGTCCCCATCATTGGAGCGTGCCCTACATGAAATGTTCTCATCAGAGTGCCCCTTTACATCAAATGCCCCCATCAGAATAAACCTTGCATCAACTGTCCCCATCAGTGTGCCCCCTTATATCAATTGTCCCCCTCAGAGTCTCCCTTAGATCAAATGTCCCCATCAGAGTGCCCCCTTAAATTAAATGTCTTGATCAGAGTCCCCCTTACATTAAATGTCCTCATCAAAGCGCTCCCTTACATCAATTGTCCCATTAGAGTACCCCCTTACATGAATTGCCCTCCTCAGACTGACTCATGGATCAATGAATTGCCCCTTCAGGGTCCATTCTTACATCGGGGTGCCCATCAAAGTCCCCCCTTACATCAGGGTCCCCACCAGAGTGCCCTTTATATTAACTTCCCCCATCAGATTACCCTCTTCCATCAATTGTCCTCATTGGAATGCCCATCAGAGTGTCCCCTTACATCAATTGTCCCCAATGGATTGTGTCTTACATGAAATGTCCCCATCAGAGTGCCCCCTTAAATCAAATGTCTTGATCAGAGTCCCCCTTACATTAAATGTCCTCATCAGAGCGCTCCCTTACATCAATTGTCCCATTAGAGTACCCCCTTACATGAATTTCCCTCCTCAGACTGACTCATGGATCAATGAATTGCCCCTTCAAGGTACATTCTTAAATCGGGGTCCCCATCAAAGTCACCCCTTACATCAGGGTCCCCAATCAGATTACCCTCTTACATCAATTGGCCCCATTCGAATGCCCATCAGAGTGTCCCCTTACATCAATTGTCCCCATTAGAGTGCGCCTTACATGAAATGCTCCCATCAGAGTGCCCCCTTACAGCAAATGCCCCCATCAGAATCAACTTTACATCAACTGTCCCCATCAGTGTGCCCCCTTAAATCAATTGTCCCCCTCAGAGTCTCCCTTACATCCAATGTCTTGACCAGAGTCCCCCTTACATTAAATGTCCTCATCAGAGCGCTCCCTTACATCAATTGTCCCATTAGAGTACCCCCTTACATGAATTGCCCTCCTCAGACTAACTCATGGATCAATGTATTGCCCTCATCAGGGTCCATCCTTACATCAGGATGCCCATCAGAGTGCCCACTTACATAAATGGCCCCCATCAGAATATCCCTTAAATCAGAATTACCTTTAGAACACTGCATTATATTAATTTTCCCCATCAGAGTGTGCCTTACATGAAATGTTCCCATCAGAATGCCCCCTTACATCAACTGCCTTATCAGAGTTTCCCTTGTATCAACTGCTGCCATCAAAGTGCCCCCTTACATCAACTGTCCCCATCAGTGTCCCCTTTTAAATCAGTTGCCCCCATCAGAATTGTCCTTACATCAAATGTCCCTATCAAATATCCACCATTACATTAGGATGCCCATCAGAGTATCCCCTTATATCAATTGTACCCATAAGAGTGTATCTTACATGAAATGTCCCCATCAGAGCCCCCCTTACATCAAATGCCCTCCTCAGACTTACTCATGGATGAATGAATTGCCCCCAATCAGGGTCCACCCTTACATCAATTGTCCCCATCAGAGTGTCCCCTTTATATCACCCACCAACGACAGCTAACTTCCGGGTTCGGATCAACCAAAGCTCATCAATAGTCTTAAAGTGGAACTTTAGCCAGAAAATTAAGTCCAGCTAGATGACTGCAGGCTGACCCTTTTTACTGGTATAGCTTTGTAAAATAATTAAAATAATTAAAAAAAAGTACTATTATACACACACACATACAATGCTCCCATCACTGGAACTATTTTATTGCCTGTTCCCTAGTTCCCTACAAGCCTACAAGACATATATATATAAAAATAATAAAAAAAAAACCACATATATATATATATATATATATATATATATATATATATATATATATATATATATATATATATATATATACATATATATTTGTTTTTAAGAGTACAAAGGTTTAATTTTGCATGGTCGGTTTAGATACAAACACTGCTTAGGAAGGCTCTTCTGTAAACAATATGAACATTGATCCTTTCCAAGATCTTTGTCTAGTAATCGTTTAGCTTCACTTTACAGCAAAAAAAAAAAACAAAAAATGATGTCAGCTTCAATCTAGCCTATATGTCTGCTATGTATAGGGATGGGTACAACTTATGCCGCGTACACACGAGCGGAATGTCAGACAGAAAAAGTCCGACGGAAGCTTTTCATCGTCTATTCCGATCACGTGTAGGCCTCATCGGACTTTTTTCTTTTGTTTTTCGAAAATTCTGACGGACCTAGAAATAGAACATGTTCTAAATATTTCCGACGGAACCAATTCCTATCGGGAAAAAACGCTCGTCTGTATGCTGTTCCGACGGATCCAAAAAAACGACGCATGCTCTGAAGCAAGTACGAGACGGAAGCTATTGGCTACTGGCTATTGAACTTCCTTTTTTCTAGTCCCGTCGTACGTGCTGTACGTCACCGCGTTCTGGACGGTCGGACTTTGGTGTGACCGTGTGTAGGCAAGACCGCCTGAATGGAATTCCGTCGGAGTTCTGTCGGAGAAACCTTCGGAGTTTATTCCGACGGCTAAACCGGTCGTGTGTACGCGGCATAAGGTTTTGAATTTCCCGAATATAAGAATTTGCATTGGAGTCAACAAAGAAAGCTATATGTAATGCTGCGTACACGAGCGGACTTTACGGCAAACTTTGCCCGGCAGACTTTTCGACGGACTTTATGACGGACTTTCTGAATGAACGGACTTGCCTACACACAATCCACCAAAGTCCGTTGAATTCGTACGTGATGACGTACGACCGGACTAAAACAAGGAAGTTCATAGCCGGTAGCCAATAGCTGCCCTAGCGTGGCTTTTTGTCCGTTGAACTAGCATACAGACGAGCGGACTTTTCGACCGGACTCGAGTTCGACGGAAAGATTTAAAACGTGTTTCAAATCTAAGTCCGTTCAACTTTTGAGAAAACAAAGTCCGCTGGAGCCCACACACGATCAAATTGTCCGACGAAATCCCATCCGCCGGGCAAAGTCCGCCGTAAAGTCCGCTCGTGTGTACGCGGGATAAGTAATTTTTTTTTTAAAGGGGGCAATGGGCTTTAAATGGCTCGTGAGGGTTACAAAGCTTTTTTCTATTTAGGAACTGTACCAAAAGAAAAAGAAAAAAAAGAAGGTAAATTTAAAAAAAAGCAACAAAACCAATTAAGGATCAAAAAAAATTTGAAATGAAAAAAAAAAGAACACAAACACAGTACATCACCAAAAAAACTCACCCTCTGAAAAAGAAAAAAAAAAAAAAAACACGTATAATGTAAGATTTGCTGAAGCTGCTTGGTAATTTTGGTGCAAAATGTTGGAAACATTTGTTGAAACATGTTGGGTCTTCTGAAAACCATATGACTGATTTGGGCCTCTTTCATGGAGACCTTCTCTTATGCTTCAGAATATAGCTGTATATTGTATTGTATATATGACCAGCATCATTGTTTTTATAATAATGTTCTTTATGCATATTTTTGTATAAATACTTTTTGAATACCTTTCTATATGCTTGTTTTCTCACCACTTTACTCTCAACTAAACCCTTACCCATACAATCCCTGGGGCATCCCTCCCAATCTTTTACATGCACTTTACAGCCTACAGTATGGCCCAATGAGAGATTTCGTAGATCTCATAAGAGCGGCTTTTTGCCACTCATATGTCTGGAACAGGTTGCGAAAAGAATCTCTAAGACTTGTGCCTCCATTAATCCACAGTTAAGTCGAGAGCTGAGAGAACTTCAGCAGCACCATGACTATTCTCCCTAAAGTTGGGCTCCTATTAAGGTGAAAGAAGCCAAGGACACACCATACAATTTGCCGACTTTTGTACTAAAAAGTATGGCCCAATGAGAGATTTCGTAGATCTCATAAGAGCAGCTTTTTGCCACTCATTGGTCTGGAACAGGTTGCGAAAAGAATTTCTAATGCCCCGTACACACGGTCGGATTTTCCGATGGAAAATGTCCGATCGGAGCGTGTTGTCGGAAATTCCGACCGTGTGTGGGCTCCATCGGACATTTTCCATCAGATTTTCCGACACACAAAGTTGGAGAGCAGGAGATAACATTTTCCGACAACAAAATCCGTTGTCGGAAATTCCGATCGTGTGTACTCAAATCCGACGGACAAAGTGCCACGCATGCTCAGAATAAATAAAGAGATGAAAGCTATTGGCCACTGCCCCGTTTATAGTCCCGACGTACGTGTTTTACGTCACCGCGTTTAGAACGATCGGATTTTCTGACAACTTTGTGTGACCGTGTGTATGCAAGACAAGTTTGAGCCAACATCCGTCGGAAAAAATCCTAGGATTTTGTTGTCGGAATGTCCGAACAATGTCCGACCGTGTGTACGGGGCATAAGACTTGTGCCTCCATTAATCCACATTCTCAGTAGATAGCTGAGAGAACTTCAGCAGCACCATGACTATTCTCCCTAAAGTTGGGCTCCTATTAAGGTGAAAGAAGCCAAGGACACACCATACAATCTGCCGACTTTTGTAACAAAGATGATAGTTATGTTAACATGCCTACTGTAATAAATGAACTGAATGAGTGTTCGTGGAAAGTTACCATGGAAGAACCAAAGACATTTAAAATGACCATCAGTGTCTGTCTTAGGTTTGCTAAAGACCAATTGAATGTTAAACCTCACTACGCGAGCTATGGTCGTAAAAGGCATATGTTGAGCTTTGCTAAAGTCCAATTGGATGTTAAAGATCACTACATGAACTATGGTTTATAAATTATGTATTTGGGATTTTTAAGGTGCTAAATTAGAACAAAATCATTTATAAAAAAAAAAGTAGAAATTTATTAGAGCATAAAAACAAACATACAAAAAGCAGATATTGATATTACAGTATTAATACATGTGCTGACTGATTTCATCTCTACATGTTTCGCCTTGGTAATTGGCTTCTTCAGGAGAATTAATTGATATCAGGCACAGTGAGCACTGTATATTCAAAAGCTATCTGCATATAAATTGAGGCTCCAGAGTCATGGGGATATGAGAAATCGGATCATCAGGTAAAGCCATAGAGAGGGGATGTATCTAGAGTACAGTCACTGGTAATGGTCCAGAAAACCTATACCAGGAATCCTTTAATACGTTCCCAAGCTTGAAAGTTGATTATTCACCTCCAATTCCACAAAGGAATGGATAGAAATGCAAAAGATAATGAAAGAGATAAGATGAACTCCTTTCTGAATTTTCGCTAAGTCAAATTATGACCCCTTCAGTCAGAAGTTAAAAAAAATCCAGCATGGGAAGGGGAAAGATTGGTTGGTGACTACTTTTTGTATGTTTGTTTTTATGCTCTAATAAATTTCTACGTTTTATAAATTATTTTGTTCTAATTTACCACCTTGAAAATCTCAAATACATCTTTAAATTTCTAATTATCTTTCAAGGGATGTGGTGCTTTATCATTATTAGATGATAAGCAAAATATCTTCTCTCCTATGGTTTATAAAAGGTTTAAGTTGAGATTTGCTAAAGTACAACTGGATGTTGAAAATCAATAAATGAACTATGGTCATAAAAGTTTTAAGTTGAGGTTTGCTAAAGTCCAATTGGATTTTGAAGATCACTATATGAACTATGGTCGTAAAAGGTTTAAGTTGAGCTTTGCTAAAGTCCAATTGGATGTTGAAGATCACTATATGAACTATGGTCATGAAAGGTTTAAGTTGAGCTTTGCTAAAGTCCAATTGGATGTTGAAGATCACTATATGAACTATGGTCATAAAAGGTTTAAGTTGAGCTTTGCTAAAGTCCAATTGGATGTTGAAGATCACTATATGAACTATGGTCATAAAAGGTTTAAGTTGAGCTTTGCTAAAGTCCAACTGGATTTTACAAATCACTATATGAATTACGGTCATATAAGATTTCCATTGAGGTTTGCTAAAATTCAACTGGATGTTCAACATCACTATATGAACCATGGTCATATAAGACTTGCGTTGAGGTTTGCTAAAGTCCAAATGGATGTTCAACATCACTACATGAACTACGGTCATAAAAGGCTTATGTTGAGCTTTGCTAAAGTCAAATTGGATGTTGAACATTACTAAATGAACTATGGTCATGAAAGGCCTACGACGGTTGCTAAAGTCCAACTGGATGTTGAACATCACTACATGAGCTATGGTGGTCGTAAAAGGCTTATGTTGAGCTTTGCTAAATTCCAACTGGATTTTCATCATCACTATAGAAACTACGGTCATATAAGACTTGCGTTGAGGTTTGCTAAAGTCCAACTGGATGTTCAACATCACTACATGAACTATGGTCATAAAAGGCTTACGTTGAGGTTTTCTAAAGACCAATGGGATGTTGAACATCATCACATGAACTATGGTCGTAAAAGGTTATGTTGAGCTTTGCTAAAGTCCAACTGGGTGTTGAACAACACTATAGGAACTATGGTCATATAAGACTTGCATTGAGGTTTGCTAAAGTCCAACTGGATGTTCAACATCACTACATGAACTATGGTCATTAAAGGCTTACGTTGAGGTTTGCTAAAGACCAACAGGATGTTGAACATCATTACATGAACTATGGTCATAAAAGACTTATGTTGGACTTTGCTAAAGTCCAACTGGATGTTGAACAACACTATAGGAACTACGATCAGATAAGACTTGCGTTGAGGTTTGCTAAAGTTCAACTGGATGACATCACTACATGAACTATGGTCATAAAATGCTTAACTTGAGGTTTGCTAAAGACCAACTGGATGTTGAACATGATTACATGAACTATGGTCGTAAAAGGCTTATGTTGAGTTTTGCTAAAGTCCAACTGGCTGTTGAACAACACTATAGGAACTACGACCATATAAGACTTGCGTTGAGGTTTGCTAAAGTCCAACTGGATGTTCACCATCACTACATGAACTATGGTCATAAATGGCTTATGTTGAGGTTTGCTAAAGACCAACTGGATGTTGAACATCATTACATGAACTATGGTCATAAAAGACTTAAGTTGAGGTTTCCTAAAGACCAACTGGATGTTGAACATCACTACATGAACTATGGTCGTAAAAGGCTTATGTTGAGGTTTGCTAAAGTCCAACTGGGTGTTCAACATCACTACATGAACTATGGTCATAAAAGGCTTACGTTGAGGTATGCTAAAGACCAACTGGATATTGAACATCACTACATGAACTATGGTCATAAAAGATTTAAATTTCTGGTAAACATACAAAGTGTTAGCAGTGGGGCCTACAAAGGGGTGCAACTACAGGTGGGGATTGTCAGTATATGTGCCCTGAATAAACTTTTTGGAGAATTGACATTGTTAGTGTGTGTCCTTTCTTCTATTAACTTGCTTCAGAAAGCATGTTGCATCATATTAGCTGAGTTTGACCCCTAAGGTCCAGTCCACGCCTGAGCGATCTGGAGCGCATTTCCACACCATTCTGCATACTGTATCTGTTCATTGTGGTGCACCAAATCACAAATGTACTGTGCTGCTCAGCCTAGGTCCCTGGTGCACAACATGCTGCCCTTTGGCACCAGCAGACATTAATCTGACATGTAATGTGTCTCCAGCCTATGACTGTCCTGAAGCAAGTCTCTAGTCTCCAACAACTTCTCCATCATGTATGCAGTCTTTGACCAACTCTTGCAGCAGTCTGTAGTCTCTGACCATATCCTGTTATATGGCTGCAGTCTCTCACCATTTCCTGCTGCATGCCTGTAGTCCCTGATCATCTCCTGTAGCATGCACATAGTCCTTGACCATCTCCTGTAGCATGCTCATAGTCTCTGATCATCTCCTGTACCATGCCCATTGTCTCTGACCATCTCTTGTAGCATGCTCATAGTCTCTGACCATCTCTTGTAGCAAGTCTGCAGCCTCTGACCAACTCTTGTAGAATGCCCATAGTCTCTGACTATCTCCTGTAGCATGCACGTAGTCTCTGTCCATCTCCTCTAGCATGCCCATAGTCTCTAACATCTCTTGTAGCATGTCTTCAGGCTCTGACCATCTCTTGTAGTGTGCGCATAGCACCTACCCATCTCATGTAGCACATCTGCAGTTTCTGATTATCTCTTGTAGCATGCCCATAGTCTCCCCATCTCATGTAGCATGCCTATAGTCTCTAACCATCTCTTGTAGTGTGCCCATAGTCTCTGTCTATCTCATGAAGCATTCCTATAGACTCTGACCATTTCTTGTAGCATGCCCATATTCTCTGAACATCTATAGTAGCATGCCCATAGTCTCTGTCCATCTCTTGTAGTATGTCTGCAGTCTCTGACCATCACTTGTAGCAGGTCCATAGTCTCTGGCCCTCTCCTGTTGTATATCTGCAGTCTCTGACAGCTTTCAGTCTCATTACATTCACTGAATATAACGCAGTGCCCTTTGAGGATGCCAAGACCCACACTAGAGGTTCCCTATATCAAGGAAGTTGACCATCCCCCCCGCCCCAAGCCTAGGTGCATTGAGATCCCATTCAATATATATTACCGCAAATTTTACATGTTGCCACAACACTCGGGTCTGAATCTGGCCAAACCTTAGTTCACAGCTGTAGTAATAAAAAAAAAAAAAGATTCTGCACTCTGTGCAGCATTCAGAAAAGCTATAATCTTTGAGACATGGAAAAGAAAATGCATGGAAAGACGTAAAGGGTAATACGGTAAAGGAAATATTTATTGCCACTCTAAAGAAAAAAAAAAAAAGTTACCCACGCAACATGTGGTCTATCCCTTTCATCCAGCAGTAATCCTTGGAACGCCTCGTAAGGATGATTAATGAAAGTGCAGGATTGGGGGGGGGGGGGGGAATGCACAAGGGAGCCATGCCTATCTGTGAGGGCAGTAATATGACGCACAGTAATGCCATTCTACCCGTTGCCAGCCCAGGCACTATAGCATTTCACGTCGATCTCAAACCCCGCAGCGCCTGGCTTACAGCGGAGGATGTGTGTACAGTCTGTGCTCTGTTCTACGCTGAACACAGAAAATCGGGGGCAGGTGAGGTGATTTCATCCAGAAGAGGGAATTCAAGGTCAATCCGTAGCCACAGCACACACAGCGCAGGCTGGGGTAGAGATGGAGGGGGGAGGGGTTGGGTAGGCGTGCCTAGCCTTTCCTGGCTTTAATTGTCAAGTATCAAAGCGGTAGACAAACGCTCCACAGAGCTGATATTCTCCAAGAATCTATATGAAAAGCTTTTATCTGTCAGGTGGAAAGTAATACGCTTAGACAAGCCGGGGCTGCTCTGGGCTCAATGTGGCACAAGCTATGTCCGGGAAGGGGGGGTGGGGGATTAACGGTAACAGAGTCTTAGTTCCTCGATAAAATAGGGTTGTATGGGACTCCATAGGATTTTATAGCACAAAGCAAGCATCTGGCTAGAAAAAGCAATGCTCCAACAAAACAAACTGGTCTTCTTTTCTTGGTGCAGCAAGCAAAGAACGTGGGGCAAAAAATTAATGTGGTTTCGTATAGTTGAGTATGCAAAGACCATCCATTCAAACAAAAATCTTTCCATAAGATTTCATGAGTATTAAATGAACTTTATGCATGTTATTTACCTATAAAAGCCTCCCTCGTATAGACATCCAAAAGCCTTGGGACAGCTGCCGCCATCTTGGATGTGATGTTGGCAGCTCCAGAAGACTAGATTACAACCATTTTCAAACAGGGTTCTGTGGAACCCTAGAGTTCCTCCAGAGGTTGCTTGGAGTCCCTTCAGCTGTGGCTGATTGACCTCTCATTTTGTGGTGCCCGCATAGTTCTAGGGGCCAACACTACTTTTTGTGACGCATTCTTCCCATTGACCACCAATGTAAGGTCAATTCTTCCCATTGACCACCAATGTAAGGAGCATTCTTCCCATTGACCATCAATGTAAGAAACATTCTTCCCATTGACCACGAATGTAGGGACCATTCTTCCTATGGACCACCAATATAAGGGCCATTCCTCCCACTAACCACCAATGTAAGGAGCATTCTTCCTACTGGCTATCAAAGTAAGGGGCACTCTTCCTACTAACAACCAAGTAAAGGGTAATTCTTTCCTCTGTCCACCAATGTGTTATAAAATGCATTTTTTGCATGTTATTTATCTATAAAAGTTCCCCTTGTGTAGATATCCAAATGTCTTGGGACTGCTGCTGGGTGCCACCATTTTGGATGTAATGTCAGCCCTAGAAGACTATATGAGAGCTATTTTAACCAGGGTTCTGTGAAGCCCTAGGGTTCCTCCAGAAGTTGCTTGGTGCCCCTTAGACTGTGGCTGATTGACCTCTCATTTGGTGGTGCCTGCATAGTTCTGGGGTCAACACTACTTGGCGGAGGAAGCAGCAAAACACCAATGATATTCTTAGCTGACTACAGGATGGCATTCTCTCTAATGACCACCAAAGTAAGGAACATTCTTCCCTTTGACCACCAATTTAAAGAGCATTCCTCCCTCCAACAACCAATATAAGGGGCATTCTTCCTACTGACAACCAATGAATAGGTCATTCTTCCCTCTGACCACCAGTGTATGTGTTTAATGAATGTTATGCATGGTATTTACCAAAAAAGCCTCCCTTATATAGACCTCCAAAAGCCCTAAGACTGCTGCTGGGTGCCACCATCTTTATGTGATGTTAGCAGCCCCAGAAGACTCTATTACATCCATTTGTACCAGGGTTCTATGGAACCCTAGGGTTCCTCCACAGTTTGCTAGGGGTTCTCTCTACCCCCCCTCTGAAATATGATCCGTGATGGAAGGCTTTTCAGAAGGAGACAAAGCAGCACCTGCCAGGCATTTAGAAGGTGATCTTGCAGCTGGGGATGCACTGATACCCTTTTTTTTACAACGAGTACCGATACTTTTTTTTTTTAGTGCTCGTAGATACCAAATACCGATCCCTACCGCAACCGTTTTGTTTTCACTTCAGCTGTCATCAATGGTATCGGTCTCAGGTATCGGTGCATTTGCACAAGAACCCATACTTGTGCAAATACTCGGTATTGGCACCGATACTAGTACCGGTGCAACCCTACTTGCAAGCCTTCTCAATTCCCTTTTCTTTTCAGCCAAAATGGCAACTTTCTCTTTTGAAATACAGTAATAAACTGCTTGACTGGCGGTTGCGCCGCCGCCTCATTAAATTGAATGTTTTGCGTTTTGGTGGCCAAACTGCCTGCCAAACATGATCACGGTGATTTCAATGTTCTTCCCCTCCTCCAGCCACAATGGCACAGTTTTGGTGGACGGTTAGGGGAGGTAGAAAATGTGGCTCTACCACCTGTTTTACCACGCCCCTGGCCGCCTGTGTGACCGAGGCCTAAATGCGTAAAAATTCAAATGTTTTGGTTACCTTAAAAAGGAAAGAAAACACGCACAGGCATAGCATGAAAGTTACGATTTGTTTTTGTTTCCAAAATAAATGTTTCTCTCCTTGGGCCGGAATCTGGGCCAAGTTGTGGAGAGTTTTTCTTCTTCTCCCATTTGGAATTGAGTTCCCTTCATTTAAATGTGATTTTTACACTTTCATGCTGTAGAGCAGCTTTCGTCAACTTTTTTTCAGTCATTTGATGCCTTCAAACCTGTAAATCTCAAGGCACCCAAAGGCCTCAAAGATGTCAGAGGTCCCCCCCATCATATCAGAGCCCCCACTTCACACAAGAGCCTCCCCTTCACATCAGGGATCCCCCTTTACATCAGAGTTGCCCGTCACAACCGAACCCCCCTTCACATCAGGGGTTCCCCTTCACATCGGAGGTTTCCATCACAACAGAGCCCCTCCTTCACATCAGGGGCTCCCCTTCATATCAGAGGTCTCCATCACATCAGATCCCCCCCTTTACATCTAAGGTCCCCATCACAACAGAGGTCCCCCTTCACATCAGAGATTCTCCCTTCACACCAGAGGTCATCCCTCCATGGCAGAGCCCCCCTTCATATCAGAGGCCCCCATTACAATAGAGTTCCCTATCAGAACAGAGCCCACCCTTCACATCAGAGCCCCCCCCTTCACATCAGAGGTCCCCTTATCACATCAGAGATCATCCCTTCACATCAGAGGTCATCCCTCCATGGCAGAGCCCCCCTTCATATCAGAGGCCCCCATTACAATAGAGCCCCTCTTCATATCAGAGCCCCCCTTCATACCAGAGGTCCCCTCATCACATCAGAGGCCCCCCTTCACATCAGAGGTCATCCCTCCACGCAGAGCCCCCCTTCATATCAGAGGCCCCCATTACAATAGAGCCCCCCTTCATATCAGAGGCCCCCATTACAATAGAGCCCCTCTTCATATCAGAGCCCCCCTTCATACCAGAGGTCCCCTCATCACATCAGAGGCCCCCCTTCACATCAGAGGTCATCCCTCCACGGCAGAGCCCCCCTTCATATCAGAGGCCCCCATTATAATAGAGCCCCCCTTCATATCAGAGGTCCCCTCATCACATCAGAGGCCCCCCTTCACATCAAAGGTCCCCCTTCACATCAGAGGTCATCCCTCCACAGCAGAGCCCCCTTCATATCAGAGGCCCCCATCACAATAGGGCCCCTCTTCACATCAGAGCCCCCTTCATATCAGAGGTCCCCTCATCACATCACAGCCACCTCTTCACATCAGAGGCCCCCGTTCACATCAGAGGTCCCCATTACAAAAGAAGCCCCCCTTCACATCAGAGGTCCCCTCATCACATCAGAGACCCTCCCTTCACATCAGAGATCATCCCTCCACGGCAGAGCCCCCCTTCATATCAGAGGCCCCCAAAACAATAGAGCCCCTATTCATATCAGAGCCCCCCTTCATATCAGAGGTCCCCTCATCACATCACAGCCACCTCTTCACATCAGAGGTCCCCCTGCACATCAGAGGCTCCCCTCCACATAAGAGGTCACCATTACAAAAGAAGCCCCCCCTTCACATCAGAGGTCCCCCTTCACATCAGAGCCCCCCTTCACATCAGACGTCCCCCTTTACATCAGAGGTCCCCCTTTAGATCAAAGGTCCCCCTTTACATCAGAGGCTCCCCTTCACATAAGAGGTCACCATTACAAATGAAGCCCCCCCTTCACATCAGAGGTCCCCCTTCACATCAGAGGTCCCACTTTACATCAGAGGTCCCCCTTTACATCAGAGTTCCCCTTTACATCAGAGCCCCCCTTCACATCAGAGGCCCCCCTTTACATCAGAGTTCCCCTTTACATCAGAGCCCCCCTTCACATCAGAGGCCCCCCTTTACATCAGAGGTCCCCCTTTACCTCAGAACCCCCCCTTCACATCAGAGATCCTCCCTTCACATCAGAGGTCCCCCATTACAAAAGAAGCCCCCCTTCACATCAGAGGTCCCCTTTACATCAGAGGTCCCCCTTTACATCAGAACCCCCCCTTCACATCAGAGATCCTCCCTTCACATCAGAGGTCATCCCTCCATGGCAGAGCCCCCCTTCATATCAGAGGCCCCCAAAACAATAGAGCCCCCCTTCATATCAGAGATCCCCTCATCACATCAGAGGTCCCATTACAAAAGAAGCCCCCCTTCACATGAGAGGTCCCCCTTTACATCAGAGGTCTCCTTTACATCAGAGCCCCCTCTTTACATCAGAGTCCCCCCTTCACATCAGAGGTCACACTTTGCATCAAATCCCCCTCTTTACATCAGAGTCCCCCCCTCACATCAGAGGTCACTCTTTGCATCAGAGCCCCCTCTTTACACCAGAGTCCCCCCTCACATCAGAGGACCCTATCATAAAAAAGCCCCCCCTTCACATCAGAGCCCCCACTTCACATCAGAGGCCCCCTTCACATCAGAGGTCCCCATTACAAAAGAAGCCCCCCTTCACTTCAGAGGTGTCCCCTTCACATCAGAGGTCTACCTTTACATCAGAACCCCCTCTTTACATCAGAGTCCCCTCTTCACATCAGAGGCCCTCTTCACATCATAGGTCCCTATCAGAACAAAGCCCCCCCTTTACATCAGAGGTCCCCTCATCACATCTGAGGTCCCCTATCACATCAAAGATCCTCCCTTCACATCAAAGGCCATCCTTTCATGTCAGAGCCCCCCTTCATATCCGAGGCCCCCAACACAATAGAGCCCCCCTTCATATCAGAGGTCACCTCATCACATCACAGCCACCTCTTCACATCAGAGGACCCCCTTCACATCAGAGCCCACCCCCCCCCCACATCAGAGTTCCCCAAAGTTTACAATAAAGCCTAAATTTTTTTTTAGCAGAGACCCTAGGGAATAAAACAGCGATCATTGCAATTTTTTATGTCACACAGTATTTGTGCAGTGGTTTTGCTAACGCATTTTTTGGGGGGAAAAATAACACTTTAGTGAATAAAAAAAAAAAAAACAATAGTTACCCCCAATTTTTTTTTTTTTGTAAAATGTGAAAGATGATGTTACGCCGAGTAAATAGATACCTAACATGTCATGGTTTAAAATTGTGCACCCTTGTGGAATAGCAACAAACCAAGGTACTTAAAAATCTCCATTGGCGACGCTCTAAACGTCACCCGTTTAGAGTTACAGAGGAGGTCTAGCACTAGATTTATTGCTCTCGCTCTAACGATCACAGCGATACCTCACATGTATGAACTTTAATGCATCCCAGTCTTAGTCCGTAGGGTTCAATATTAAGTTGGCCCACCCTTTGCAGCTATAACAGCTTCAACTCTTCTGGGAAGGCCGTCCACAAGGTTTAGGAGTGTGTCTATGGGAATGTTTGATCATTCTTCCAGAAGCGCATTTGTGAGGTCAGGCACTGTGAAGGCCTGGCTCGCAGTCTGCGCTTTATTGCATCCCAAAGGTGTTCTATGGGGTTGAGGTCAGGACTCTGTGGAGGCCAGTCAAGTTCCTCCACCCCAAACTCGCTCATCCATGTCTTTATGGACCTTGCTTTGTGCACTGGTGCGCAGTCATGTTGGAACAGGAAGGGGCCATCCTCAAACTGTTCCCACAAAGTTGGGAGCATGAAATTGTCCAAAATGTCTTGGTATGCTGACGCCTTAAGAGTCCCCTTCACTGGAACTAAGGGGCCAAGCCCAACCCCCGAAAAACAACCCCACCCCATAATCCCCCCATCCACCAAATGATTAGGACCAGTGCACAAAGCAAGGTCCATAAAGACATTGATGGTCTAGTTTGGGGTGAAGGAACTTGACTGGCCCCTTAGTTCCAGTGAAGGGGACTCTTAAGGCGTCAGCATACTAAGACATTTTGGACAATTTCATGTTCCCAACATTGTGGGAACAGTTTGGGGACGGCCCCTTCCTGTTCCAACATGACTGCGCACCAGTGCACAAAGCAAGGTCCATAAAGACATGGATGAGCGAGTTTGGGGTGGAGGAACTTGACTGGCCTGACCTCAACCCGACAGAACACCTTTGGGATGAATTAGAGCGGAGACTGCGAGCCAGGCCTTCTCATTCAACATCAGTGCCTGACCTCACAAATGCGCTTCTGGAAGAATGGTCAAACATTCCCATAGACACCCTCCTAAACCTTGTGGACGGCCTTCCCAGAAGAGTTGAAGCTGTTATAGCTGCAAAGGGTGGGCCAACTCAATATTGAACCCTACGGACTAAGACTGGGATGCCATTAAAGTTCATGTGCGTTTAAATGCAGGTGTCCCAATACTTTTTGGTAATATAGTGTATCTCTCTGTTCCCGTAGCCTCCCAGTATGGACACATCAGGGAGGTGCCTAATTATGCAAATTGAGACTGGAAGTTGATATGCTACGGGACCGGACAGAGCTATGTGCGGGATTTTATGTGCAATACCGAGGTTTAGGATCACGTGAGTCGCTATTTGTTATGGTTTTGAAAATTTTGTGTTTTTTTATTATATCTTCAATATGGCCGAAAGTATATGGACACCCCTCTAAAAAGTTGAGTGTCCAGCAAAGTAGGTACAAACATAAAATGGATCATGGCTTGGTGTCACCCGAGGTGTATGACCAAATTAGTACAGTACAGAGAAAATGGTGACATTCTGCAGGATAGGCACACAAAGTGCAAAAATGGGTCAATCATTCAAAAAAAAAAAAATTATGGTAAAAAAATAAAATAAAAAAATAAGTCAATCAATTATTAAATAAATAAATAGAATTAAATAGATACAATTTAACAAATAAATGCATCTAATTAAACAAACAATCAAATAAATCAATAACATTTTTTTTTTTTTATAAATGCATAAACTTAAACAAATAATATCAAATACGAATATAAACAAATAAATCAAATCAAAAAAATTACAATAAATAAATCAAATGAAATAAATAAACAAACAAATAAATCAATATAAATAAATAAATACTCCAAATCAAACAAAAAATACATAAATAATAATAAATACAAATATAAACAAATAAATAACTGAAATTAAAAACATTCCATTAAACAAAAAAGATAAATAAATACAAAATAAATAAATAAAAAAATCGATAAAAATAAATATTAAATAAATTTAATATTGAATTAATATTAATTTACCACCCAAAAGGGGGAGCTCGGCTTGTTCGCACCCCTCCCTCTCCGTTTTCAATTTTTTTTTTGGGGGGGGGGAGGGGGGAGTGGGACCCTGGTTTTGACAGGTACCCGCTCCCACTTCTGGGTAAGATCGCCGAATCAATCTCCCGAGTATGTCCGGGTCCCTCCTCCTCCCCCCCTGCATCCGAAGCCGATTAAAGAATCAACTCGAGGTGCCGGAATCGCTGGATCCCTTGACAGGTAAGTGTCCTTACATTAAAAGTTAGCAGCTACGACAGTATTTGTAGCTGCTGACTTTTAATTTTTTTTTTTTTTGTTTTGCCTAGACTGAAGCGCCTCTTTAAAATAAATAAAGGATAAATAAAAATAAAATAAATAGTAACAAATACGAATACAAACAAATAAAAAAAAAAATTAAATACATTAAATTAAACAGATAAAATAAATTCAAAAAAATAACTAATATTAAATATGAATATAAGCAAATAAATAAATAAAGTAAATTAAATTAAACAAATAAAATAGGTGGGGAATATTCCCTAACTGTGACACGTGTTCCTATGCCCTGACCTGAGAATTTGTTTTACGTTGAATTTCCTCTCATTTATTGTCATGTCTCCAGGGACAAGAAGTGAATGATTCCCAGCAGGGACGGAGGCAGCTAAATATAAACTGATGGGGGTGTTAAACCTTTCCTACTCCACAACTAAAAATTAAAAAAAAAATAAAAAAATAATAATATATATAGTCACACCCTCAGAACTACATCTCCCAAGAGCCCTTTTCCTAAAAACATGGGTCTATTGGCTCAAGCATTTCACGCAGCCGCCATAAATAATCACCGTAATGTGCCTAAAATATTTATTTAGTATGATCATCACCTCCATCTAGTGGCCATAATGCAGTATTTTTCTGAGTGAGGTATTTCAGGAAAGTACCACATTACGGCCACTAGATGGCTTTGACAGTCATAGGAAAGAAACATACTGGACACATTGCGGCGATTATTTGTGACAGCTGTGCGAATGCTTGAGGCTGGGATAGAAATCAATGTATGGACATGGAGAGGGATGGAATGGGGCAGGGGAGATGGGTTCTGAAGTCCAGTAGACAGGGCTTGACAACGCTGATTTCAGTGCAGCAGGGGGCACTATGTTGTCACCCCAAACAGGAAGTTAGGAGCTCAATGGATTCCTAGCAGACGAACGGCTATTTTTCGGCACTTTCAACCTTTTTTACGAGGGAGAGATGTTCTAGATTTTTCTTTTCATTCTGCCCAGACGTTCGCTTTGAGCAACTTTCCATCAATTTCCATGTTTTCCTAATTTTCTAAGTGAAAATAAACCAAGACGACTTCTGTATGGAACAAATACAAACATGACATGCTTGTGCAGATGGGCTATTTACTGAACTTAGCAGACTGGAAAAACAAAACATAAAATTCGGCATGTGCAAATGTTTAGACACCTTGTTAGCACTTAGCATCCCACCCCCCCCTCCACCTCCCCTCCATGGCAGAGATCACCGGCTCCAAACATTCCTCATAGCCAGAGGTCTTGTTGCTCTTACTTAACCACTTGTGGACCACCATGGCGCAGGTTCCTGTGCTCCCCCCGTTTCTCAAGGGGGCCTGGGACTGTAGAAGCAACCAGGAGAGCTTCCCACAGAGGAGATGGAGAAACATCTGTTCCTCCATCTCCACTGTAATGAATGAACCCAGAAGCGACAAGGATGCCATCAGTCTGCATCCTAGGAACCAAGGGCATGAGAGGACAGGGGTCACCAGCATCAGGGGTATCCTATATCCCAGCAACCAAGGACACTAGCTGGCAGGGGTCACCTGCATCAGTGGCCATCTGCATCCTAGCAACCAAAGATGCTAGGTGGCAGGTGGCACCTGCATCAGGAGTGAGACTGCCTCCTAGAAACCAAGGACACCAGTTGGTAGGGGCCACCGGCAACCTAGCAACCAAGGACACTAGGTGACATGGGCCACCTACCGCAGGGGTTACCTGCATCCTAGAAACCAGGTCTTCATACTAGCAACCAAGGGCATGAGGGGACAGGGGTCACTAACATCTGGGGTATTCTATATCCCAGAAACCAAGGACACTAGCTGGCATTGGTCACCTGCATCAGAGGCCATCTGCATCCTAGCAACTAAAAATGCTAGGTGGCAGGTGCCACCTGCATCATGAGTGAGCCTGCCTCCTAAAAACCAAGGACACCAGCTGGTAGGGGCCACCTGCATCAGGAGTGAGTCTGCATCCCAGAAACCAAGGACAGCAGCTGGCAGGGGCCATTCGCATCAGGGGCCACCTGCAACCTAGCAAGCAAGGACACTAGGTGACATGGGCCCCCTACAGCAGGGGTTGCCTGCATCCTAGAAACCAAGGACACCAGCTGGTAGGGGCCACCTGCATCACGGGCCACCTGCAACCTAGCAACCAAGGACACTAGGTGACATGGGCCACCTACCGCAGGGGTTGCCTGCATCCTAGAAACCAAGTCTGCATCCTAGCAACCAAGGACATGAGGGGACAGGGGTCACCAGCATCAAGGGTATACTATATCCCAGCAACCAAGGACACTAGCTGGCAGGGGTCACCTACACGTGAGGCCACCCGCATCCTAGTAACCAAAGATACTAGGTGGCAGGTGCCACCTGCATTAGGAGTGAGCCTGAATTCTAGAAACCAAGGACACCAGCTGGCAGGGCCCACCTGCATCAGGGGTGAGCCTGCATCCTGGAAACCAAAGACACCAGCTGGCAGGGGCCACCTGCATCAGGGGTGAGCATGGATCCTAGAAACCAAGGACATCAGCTGGTAGATGCCATCTGCATCAGGGGCCACCTGCAACCTAGCAACCAAGGACACTAGGTGGCATGGGCCACCTACAGCAGGCGTTGCCTGCATCCTAGAAACCAAGTCTGAAGCCTTGCAAACAAGGACAAGTGAGTCTGCATTCTAGAAACCAAGGACACCAGCTTGTAGGGGTCAAGTGCATCAGAGGCCATCTGCAACTTAGCAACCAAGGACACTAGGTGGCATGGACAACCAGTATCAGGAGCTGCCCAAATCCAACATCCAAGGACACTAGGTGGAAGAGGTCACCTACATCAGAGGTGAGCCTACATCCTAGAAACCAAGGATACTAGGTGGCAGAGGCCGTCTGCATCCTAGCAACCAAAGATGCTGGGTGGAAAGGGTCACCAACCTGTAAGATACAAATAAGCTTGACACTGTACTCAAGTAAACATCAGCACAAGCGTTTTCATGAGTACGTCGTAAAACACGGATCAAATTACAGCCCCAGATGCAGCTGTTGCCAATTTTTTTTTTAATGTAGCTGAACACAGTGGAATATTACCCTGCCAGGCGCAGATGTCTGAATGGGCCCACAGACGTCAAAAATGCTGTGTACAAATGCGTACAAAACAATACGATGTATGCAACTCTACGCAGACATCCACGTGGAGAGCCCTAAACCTGACTTGGACTAAGGTCGAACAAGGTAATTCATCTCTGAGACTGCTATATAGTAGTCCCCCCCCTCAATCCCCCCCCCCAAGGCCTCAGCCATCCCTGCCAGATTTATACTCACCCGTCCCCAATCCAGCAAGATATCACTGACTAAAACGAAGAGCCAAAGAACAGAGAAAGACCATAACCAATTTTCTGTATCCAATTTCCCCTTACTAAACTGAGATAAATGCTTTCAATGGCGGACAATGGAACCACTTTCTCTGGAATGGCAATGAAGTCTTCAATGCTCTAAATGGAGAGTGTCTGTCTAATCATCCTGAAAGAAATGTAACGCCTTGCATTAGATGTGAATGAGGCCGCCTACATCAAACTGGAACAACATCCCTAAATAAGAAGGGGGCTTTTGACACCATCTGTCACCCACCCAACGCATCTGAACATCTCCATGCTGGCAATTTAAAAATTCACACCTTCAGCCATGGAACTTAAACAATTAACACTTCATGGATGAATGGAATACGTAATTAGAACAGGATGGTTTCGCAAATTTACATACGTAAGCATTATGATAGTATACAGACCCTCTTCTATATACTGTACGGTAAAAGACTAAACAGAGACTATATCAACTAGAAATTTGTGGGTCGAACCAAGTACTACAAACCATATCTCTCAATTATTTATTCCTCAATTTGAAGCCAAAAGAAGACATACAGTATCTCACAAAAGTGAGTACACCCCTCACATTTGTGTAAATATTTTCTTCTATCTTTTCATGTGACAACACTGAAGAAATGACACTTTGCTACAATGTAAAGTACTGAGTGTACAGCTTGTATAATAGTGTAAATTTGCTGTCCCCTCAAAATAACTCATCACACAGCCATTAATGTCTAAACCGCTGGCAACAAAAGTGAGTACACCCCTAAGTGAAAATGTCCAAATTGGGCCCAATTAGCCATTTTCCCTCACCGGTGTCATGTGACTCGTTAGTGTTACAAGGTCTCAGGTGTGAATGGGGAGCAGGTGTGTTAAATTTGGTTTTATTGCTCTCACTCTCTCATACTGGTCACTGGAAGTTCCACATGGCACCTCATGGCAAAGAACTCTCTGAGGATCTGAAAAAAAGGATTGTTGCCCTACATAAAGATGGCCTAGGCTATAAGAAGATTGCCAAAACCCTGAAACTGAGCTGCAGCACGGTGGCCAAGACCATACAGCGGTTTAACAGGACAGGTTCCACTCAGAACAGGTCTCGCCATGGTCCACCAAAGAAGTTGAGGTCACGTGCTCAGCGTCATATCCAGAGGTTGTCTTTGGGAAATAGACATATGAGTGCTACCAGCATTACTGCAGAGGTTGAAGGGGTGGGGGGTCGGCCTGTCAGTGCTCAGACCATACGCCGCACAGTGCATCAAATTGGTCTGCATGGCTGTCGTTCCAGAAGGAAGCCTCTTCTAAAGATGATGCACAAGGAAGCCTGCAAACAGTTTGCTGAAGACAAGCAGACTAAGGACATGGATTACTGGAACCATGTCCTGTGGTTTGATGAGACCAAGATAAACGTATTTGGTTCAGATGGTGACAAGCGTGTGTGGGGGCAACCAGGTGAGGAGTACAAAGACAAGTGTGTCTTGTCTACAGTCAAGCATGGTGGTGGGAGTGTCATGGTCTGGGGCTGCATGAGTGCTGCCAGCACTGGGGGGCTACAGATCATTGAGGGAACCATGAATGCCAACATGTACTGTGACATACTGAAGCAGAGCATGATCCCCTCCCTTCAGAGACTGGGCCGCAGGGCAGTATTCCAACATGATAAAGACCCCAAACACACCTCCAAGATGACCACTGCCTTGCTAAAGAAGCTGAGGATAAAGGTGATGACTGGCCAAGCATGTCTCCAGACCTAAACCCTATTGAGCATCTGTGGGGCATCCTTAAACGGAAGGTGGAGGAGTGCATGGTCTAACATCCACCAGCTCTGTGATGTCATCATGGAGGAGTGGAAGAGGACTCCAGTGGCAACCTGTGATGCTCTGGTAAACTCCATGCCCAAGAGGGTTAAGGCAGTGTTGAAAAATAATGGTGGCCACACAAAATATTGACATTTTGGGCCCAATTTGGACATTTTCACTTAGGGGTGTACTCACTTTTGTTGCCAGCGGTTTAGACATTAATGGCTGTGTGTTTTGTTTTTTTGAGGGGACAGCAAATTTACACTGTTATACAAGCTGTACACTCACTACTTTACATTGTAGACAAGTGTCATTTCTTCAGTGTTGTCACATGAAAAGATAGAAGAAAATATTTACTAAAATGTGAGGGGTCTACTGACTTTTGTGAGATACTGTACATATACAGGTATACATATATATGTATATATGTGCAATTGTAGTTATCATACGAATACTTATTTCACTGGAATGCCTGATATTTCATTAGGTCTTCTTGAACAATAACTTTAGCATTTTTGAAGAACAACCAACTGGAATGCCCAATATTTCTTTTAAGTCTTCTCAAACAATATCTTTAGCATTTATGAAGAACAACCACTTGGAATGCCCAATATCTCTGTAGGTCTTCCCAACAAAAACTTTAATATTGATGGAGAACAACCACATGCAATGCCCGATATTTTTTTTAGGTCTTCTCAAACAATATCTTCAGCATTTAAGTAAAACTACCACCAAATCCTTTGGAAGAACATTAAGCCACACAACCAAAGCTTGAAGAATCAACTCCAATGTATCCAAGGAGGTCAACAATGAGCCCCTGCAAACCAGGATAAAGTGGAAACATTACACGCTGTATATGATTATGGTGGTGTTAGATATGTCAAAGACAGTTGTCTGGTTTGGCCAGATAATCTTCAAAGATGTCGAAGAAGAAGACATTCTGAATATTACATATATTATGAAATTCCTGGGTGCTCCACCAGCTGTGGGGTAACAAGTCTTCTCAGACTACTAGCTGCTCCCATCAGCATTTATGGAGAACAACCACTTGGAATGCCTAATATTTCTTTAGGTCTTCTTAAATAATATCTTCAGCATTTAAGTAAAACTGCCGCCAAATCCTCTGGAAGAACATTAAGCCACACAACCAAAGCTTGAAGAATCAACTCCAATGTATCCAAGAGGTCAACGATGAGCCCCTGCAAACCTGGATAAAGTGGAAACATTACACATTGTATATGATTGTGGTGGTGTTAGATATGTCAAAGACAGTTGTCTGGTTTGGCCAGATAATCTTCAAAGATGTCGAAGAAGTCATTCTGAATATTACATGTATTATGAAATTACTGCCCCACTTACATCAGGGTTCCCAGAGAGCCCCCCTTACATTAGGGTCCCCAGAGAGCCTCCCCCTTACATTAGGGTCCCCAGAGAGCCTCCCCCTTAAAATCAAGGTCCCCAGAAAGCCTCCCCCTTGCACCAGGGTCCCCAGAGAGCCCCCAACTTACATCAGGGTCCCCAGAGAGCATCCCCTTCCCTTGGGGACCCCTGCAGAGACACGGGGCTATGGGCCCCATATTCGGGGCTATAGCCCCAAAAGCCACCCCCTAGCGACACCACTGGAGCTGACAGAGGACCAGATGGCCCCCCATCTCTATGACCTTCGGAGGCCGGGTGTGACGTTATGTAAACCCTGCCGTTTTTTTCTTTTGCTGGGAAGCTGAGATTGTTTTTTTTTTTTTTTTTTTTTTTTTTTTTATCTCAGGCTTTCCAGCCTAGAGGAGAGATGTGGGGACTTGTCTGAAGACCCCAGATCTCTCTGTAAAGAGGACCTGTCATGCCTTATTCCAATTACAAGGGATGTTCACATTCCATGTAATAGGAATAAAAGTGATAAAAAAAATAAAAAAAAAAAATAAAAAAAGATAAAAAAAAATAAAAGTGATAAAAAAATGAAATAAATAAAATAAATAAAATAATAAAAAAATAAAAGTAATAAAATAAATTTAAGGGAAGTGTAAAAATAAAAAAATAAAAAATAAAATAAACAATAGTAAAAAAAAAAAAAAAAAAGAAAAGAAAAGTGCTCCTGTCCCCTTGTTTTTGCACGCAGAAGTGAACGCATTTGTCGGTCACACCCACATATGTAAAGGACGTTCAAACCAAACAGCGAGAGCAATAATTCTAGCACTAGACCTCCTCTGTAACTAAACTGGTAACCTGTAAAAAAATATTAAAAGCGTCGCCTATGGAGATTTTTAAGTACCGAAGCTTGGCGTTGTTCCACGAGTGTGTGAAATTTTGAAGCATGACATGTTAGGTATCTATTTACTCGGTGTAACATCATCTTTCACATTATACAAAAAAAATTGGGCTAATTTTATTGTTTTGAATTCATGAAAGTGTTTTTGTTTTTTAACAAAAAATTGCAGTCAAAAAAATTGGGGGTTCCGAGTAATTTTCTAGCAAAAAAATTACGATTTTTACATCATTATAGGAGAGGAATGCCAGAAGATGATGTTTTGCTGAGTAAATAGATAGCAAACATATCATGCTTCAAAGGTGTGCAGGCTCGTGGAACACGACAAACTACAGTAAATTAAATTATCTATAGGCGATGCTTTAAAAGCCTTTAAAAGTTACCATTTTAGATTTACACAAGAGGTCTGGTGCTGAAATTATTGCTCCCGATCTGACGTTCCCTGTGATACCTCACATGTGTGGTGCGATCACAGTTTACGTATGCGTGCGGGGCCGACGTGTGCGTTTTATTATTATCGTTTTTTGTTTTTTTTTACACTATGCTTACATTTTTTTTTTTTGATAAACTTTATTGCTGTCCCAGGGGATGAACAACATTCCTTATGATAGCATGGGCAGTGTTCATTAGTATGATGACATCTAGTGAGGGTTTTGGGGGCCACTACGGCATGTTTTCTATGTGATTTAGGTTTATCCCTCTGTCCTCCCCTCCCGTTTAGTGCTAGTTAGTTCAGTCCTAGCTAGACCCAGGACCGGGACAAAGGGGGGGGGGGGGCAGGAGGGGCTGCTGCCCTTTGCGCTGTGATATCTTGTGAGGTGGGGGAGGGCACCACAAGGAGATTGAGGGGGGAGGGGAATTGTGTTGGGAGGAGGAATTTGGGAGGGCAGCAGGGGGTAAGAATTGTTTTAGGAGGGGAAATTGGGGTGTGTGTGCTAGGACACACCCCAAGGGGGATGCAAGAAGAAGATTTGTGCTAGGAGATGGGTGGGGTTTGTGCTAGAAGAGGTGATACGGTAGAGGGGGGTGGCATTTGTGCTAGGAGGATATTTTTTTGGGGGGGGGGCTGTACAAGTAGGGATGATTGGGAGGTGTTTGTGCTAGGAGGGGGGGGATATTTGTGCTAGGAGGGGGGATATTTGTGCTAGGAGGGGGATTTGAAGTAGGCGGGAGAATGTGTACTCGGGAGGGGGGGGGGATTTGAGGGGTGGAGCACTTGTTCTAGGAGATATGATTTTTTTTGGGGGGGGGCATTTGTGCTGGGGGAATTTAGGGAATGGATGGGGGCGCAGAGATTTGTGCTGGGAAGGGGGATTTTAGCAGGGGGGCAGATTTGTACTGGGAGGAGGAACTATTTATTCTTAGGGGGTAATCTTGCAGATTAGTGCCAAATTTTTTTGGGGGGGGGATTCTTGCTGACACATGCTCATACATCTTTGGGGGGGGGTACAGTTTGGCATATACTTGCCCTGGGCTCTAGGTGGCCTTGTCCTGGCACTGGCTAGACCCGCTCCATTTCTTCCATGTTCCCTCATCCCTCCAGCTGCTACATCTGCTTGGTCTGTTGAAAAACAACAGATTTACTGGCCGAGATCACCAGGTGAAAATAAAGGAAAGAAGTCCTAAAAAAGAAAATGAATGCAGCCGTCACATCTAAGGATTGGTAATGTTTGCTTTTGGGTTTAATACCGCTTTAAGTCTATGTCAGCATGCAACAGTATGACCAATTTCCACAGCTTTACACATATCGCTGAATCTTGATGGGTTTCCAGTAGAAGATCACTGGTCCTCCTTCCCACGTATTTTCCCAGTTCCTCTATAAACTTGGGACTGCTAAGGAAACTCGGAATCTCCAATTTCTATTTTGGGCCTTCTCCTTGGAGACCGTCAATGTCAGTAATGGGGGTACATGATCTGAATGTAGCAATTCCAGGATCTCAGTTGATATAATATGGAAAAAATGTTTCGAGAGGTTGGAAGTAGTTGATCTCGAGAAAGTATGAAGAGCATGGAAAAATACATGAATAGTCCCTCTCGGTCACATGAACAATTCTCAAACCATTCCTAAAATATTCACCATTCATAAAGAAAAGGAATATTGGGAGACTCTTCAATGCCATCTTGAGGGATAACGTTGGGGGATCTTGTATACCCCAATCAAGACTATATCCACCACCAATTGTTAACTTATTCCACAGAGATGAGATATAGTTGGGTCTACCTTCATTGAGGACATCTTCAGGAGGTAAAGTTTCCCGTCCAACTTGTATGGAGATCTAACATCCTTTTCAGGGGCGTATCTACCGCGAGGCAGAAGGGACACTACAAGCAGTGCGGGGGGTTGCGGACCACACCTGGGTGATACCCGCAAGAGGGGTGACACCAGGGGCGGCCGCGGACTGATTGTTCGGTGACAAGGGAGCAAAGCAGAGGCGGCGGTGGCTGCAGCCTCCGATCCCAGAAGTAGCTCACTTGGTAGAGCAAGTCAGAGTTCCTGGCTGTGATCGTGCCTTGGCAGCCTTGCTACACACAGCTGGTAAAAAGGTGGGATGCGAGAAAGTCAGCGTTCGGTGCAGTTTTGGGGGAAATGAGAAAACCTCCTGGTGTAGTATGGGGGAATAAAGAAGCCCCCCTCTCTTTCTCACTCCCCTCTCTCTCACCCCCTTCTCTCTAAACCCCCCTCTCTCTCCCCACCTCTTCCCCCCTCTCCCTCTCACCCCCTCTCTCTTCCCACCTCTTCCCCCTCTCTCTCTCACCCCCTCTTTTTTCCCCCTAACTCTTTCTCTCCTCCCTCTCTCACCCCCCCTCTCCCACTTCTCTCTCTCACCCCCTCTCTTTCCCCTTAACCCTTTCTCTCCTCCCTCTCTCACCCCCCTCTCTCTTCCCCCCTCTCTCTCTCACCCCCTCTCTCTCCCCACCTCCACCCCCTCTCTCGCTCTCACCCCCCTCTCTTTCCCCCTAACTCTTTCTCTACTCCCTCTCTCACCCCCCACCCCTCTTCCCCCACCTCTTGCCCCCCCTCTCACCCCCCTCTCACCCCCCACCCCTCTTTCCCCACCTCTTGCCCCCCCTCTCTCACCCCCTCTCTATTCCCCTACCTCTTTCTACCCTCCTTTTCGCTCTCTCATCCCCCTATCTCTCTATCACCCCCTATCTCTTACACCCCCCTCTCTTTCTCTCACCCACTTACTCTACCCCCACCTCTGAAGAAGTGGAGCTCTAACAGGAAGAGGCGGAGCTTAAAGAGGAAGGGGTGGAGTTCACATATGAAGGGGTGGACTTTAAACTGGAAGGTGTGAAAAATGTAGATGAGGGGCACCCGATTTTAGTCTTGCCTAGGGCAGCACAAAACCAAAATGCACCCATGGTCCTTATGGGACCACGTGCCAATAGTTTCCTTTCAAAAGATTTGCCAATACCTTTCTTTCAACTTAAGGCTAGCCATATACAGTACATTAACCACTTTCCACCTGGATGGACGTCTAATGATGTCCTGTGGTTTAAGTGGTCGTACTGGAATGTTCCTGCAGCCATAACAGCCACTCTATCACTTCTACAGGCGGTAGAATGGGGTCCCCATCCTCCCGTCACTGTCGCCTTTTCCCGGGCTCTCCCATCCAATCAGGGAACCTTGGACCACCTTGAATGGCGGCATCCTGTGAAAAGATGAACCGACGTTGTTTCCTCATTCTCTGTGACCCCAGAAACCGAGGATTTCATTACTTCTGGTTTCTGATTTTTTTTGTTTACTTGTCTTTTACTGGCCAGTGAAGCAACCAATGAGACCGATCTGTGTCTGTCCGGGTGCATTGAAGGCCAGAGGAGAGATTTGGGGTCAAACAGACGCCAGATCTCTCTATAAAAAATACCTGTCGCGGCCCATGCTACCGCAAAGGATATTTACATGTAAAAAAAGTGTCAGAATTGGTCCAGTAGGGAAGGTATTAAAGCCGAAGTCCAGGAAGTTTGACAATTTGTCAACAGTTAGACTTATAGGTCTATGGGTCATGGATCATCCATGCATGCCGGCCCCTCTATGCTGACAGACCGGTCCCAGCAACCTCTTCTCCCACATGCTCCGGCGGTCTAAGGTCTTTGACATCATCAGCCATTACCAGTTGGCAGGACCAGGACAAGGGGTGGGCAGAAGGAGTGGCTGCCCTGGGCACTGTGGTATCATATGAGGTTTGGGGGCACCACAAGGAGATTGGGGGGAGGGGATTTGTGTTGGGAGTGGTGATTTTGGGGGGGATTTGTATTGAGAGGGGAGGTGGGGAAGAGGATATGTGCTAGGATGGGGGATTTGGGGGGTTTCTACTAGCAAAGGTAATATGGTGAGGGGGTTTGTGCCAGGAGGTGACTTTTTTTGGCGGGGAATTGGTGCTAGTAGGAATGATAGGGGGGCATATGTGCTAGGAGGGGAAATTTAGGGGGGGGGATTTGTGCTAGGGTGGGGAATTGGCGGAGGGAAATTTATGCTGGGAGGGTGGATTTGCAGTGGGGGGAGGGGGAATTTGTGCTCGGAAGGGAAATTTGAGGGGTAGTGGATTTGTGCTAGGAAGGGGAAATTTTTTTTTGGGGGGGGGTTTGTGCTGGGAGCATATATGGAACAAGAGGATTTGAGCTAAGCACGCAGATCATTTTTTTGGGGAGGGGATTTTCGTTGACACATAATGCTCATACATCTTGGGGGGGGGGGCGCAATTTGGCATGTTCCCCCTGGGCTCTAGATAAACTTGTCCTGGGTGGTTTAGGGGTTTGTGCTAGAAAGGGCAAGATGGTGTGTGAGGGGGGGGGGTTGTGCTAGGAGGTGACATTTTTTTGGGGAGGGAGATTTGTGCTAGTAGGAATGATTGGGGGACATTTGTGCTAAGAGGGGAAATTGGGGGGGTTGTGCTAGAATGGGGGATTAAGGGATCGGAATTTGTGCTGGGAGGGGAGATTTGCAGTTTTTGAGATTTTTTTGGGGGGGAGAAGATTTGTGCTTGAAGGGGAGGTTTAAGGGGTAGAGGATTTGTGCTAGGAAGGGGGATTTTTTTTTGGCCGGGGGGGTTGTGCAGGGAGCATATGTGGAATTGGAGGATTTGAGCTAAGCATGAAGATCAATTTTTTGGAGGGGAGGGGATTTTTGCTGACACATTATATTCATACATCTTAGTGGGGGGGGGGTGCAATTTCGCAATTTGGCATGTTTGCCCTGGGCTCTAGATGACCTTGTCCTGTGGGAGTTGGGGCGTTTGTGCTAGAAGGGGTAATACGGTGGTGGAGTGGTTGTGCAAATAGGAGGTGAATTTTTTTGAGGGAGGGGGATTTGTGCTAGTAGGAATGATTGGGGAGGGGGCATTTGTGCTAGGAGGGTAAATGGGGGGGTTGTGCTAGAATTGGGGATTGGGGGAGGGAAATTTGTGCTGGGAGGGGAGATTTGCAGTGGGGGGAGAGAATTTGTGCTAGGAAGAGGGAATTTTTTTTGGGGGGGGGGGAATTGTGCTGGGAGCATATGTGGAATGAGAGGATTTGAGCTAAGCCTGCAGATCATTCTTCTGAGGGGGGGGGGATTTTTGCTGACACATAATGCTCATACATCTTGGGGGGGGCACAATTGGACACGTTCGCCCTGGGCTCTAGATGACCTTGTCCCTGCACTGGCTGCACTGACCATGTGCTAGCAAAGAACATACTAATAGGAGGAGAGAGCAGAGTGAAAGAGAGATGAGCTGGTCATTGTGCTGCTCCTCTCCCTTCACTGTCCAGATATAGGTTGGGGGCTCGTCCGGGATGACTTTGGCTCAGAAGAAGTAGGTTGAATCATGTGATGTCCAAGGAACATGCTGATATGTGGAAAGAGAGGATTTGAGCTAAGCATGCAAATCAATTTTTTTTGCGGGGGAGGGGATTTTGGCTGACACATAATGCCCATACATCTTGGGGGGGTGGGGGGTAATTTGGCATGTTTGCCCTGAGCCATAGGTGACCTTGTCCCAACGCTGCTGGGTGGTAATGAGCTGGTAAGGGAAAACAAAAAGCCAGCAATGCCTGCTGAGGTCCGGTGTTCTATCAATTTGTGCCCTCCGTCGAAAAAAGTGCGCAGAACGGAAGTGCCCTCCAGCTGAGTTGCCGACCAGCCATAGCGCCGTGACGTCACCATAACGCATGCGCACATTGTAGGAGGGTTTTTTTTACCCGCGATACCGTTTGAAGGCCACAATTGAAAGCTATGAAAAAAGCGGAGGGAGACATTGACAAATACGGTGCCCCTCCGCTGTTTGCCTAGCATTAAAGTGTGCCCGAGAAATGGTATCTAAAGGCTCCTATGGTGTGTGCGCGCGTGCACTGCGGTGACGTCACTCTAGCTGATCGGCAGCTCAGCTGGAGTGCCCTTCTGTTCTGCGCACTTTTTGACGGTGGGCGCACGTATCGACAGAACACCGGCAAGATCTGTCCCAAAAGGTGATACAAAATGCAATTCGGGTACAATGTTGCACGGCTGGGTAATTGTCAGCCAAACGATCACAGCCAAAAACTGCACAAATGGAGTGGTAAGGAAGAGGTGTCTTCAGACTGGCGCTCAACTGGTTAATAGAGTGGGGACGGGTTCGATTGTCTTTCAGGTTTATCTTTTATTGTCTTTGTCTCGGCTGCAGAGGACAAATCAATGAAACAGGACATGACAGGAATATCTCTCTAAAGGGGATAGACTAATACAAACAATCGAAGTAGAACGAGGAAGAGCTAAAGACCGTGAATAGGCTTTGGACATTCACGTATTCACATACAGTAATCTTAAAGTAGAACTCCACTCCTCCATCAACGCTTATGCCAATATTTATCAAAAAAATCTGCATTTTTTTTTGTTAGAAAATGACCTAGAACCCCAAAACATGACATATTTTCTCAAAGCAGAGGCCCCGGAGAATAAAATGACGGCCACTGCAATTTTTTATTTTACGTCATGCGATATGTGCACGGCCTTTTATCGAATTAAAATGTTTCGAAAAAAAAAAAATGCACTCCAATGAATTTTATCGCGCACAAACTCAAAATAATACCACAGATATCACGGTACCGATCACTCAATGTGCTCATTCAGAAAAGGAAAAGGAAGGGGCTGGTAAATCACCTATTTACCAGCCCCTTTTCCCGCTCTCCATCCTGAAACATCCCCCCCCCCCGCAGCAGCCGGTGGTAAAGGAGACTAACTATGCTACAGTTATGAATGAACACAGTGAGTGATCGGTACCATCACTGTATTCATTGAGAAGGGAAGGGGGCCTTTAAATCACATATTAGCCCGCTCCTTCGCTGGTCTCGATCCTGAAAAATCCCACCTGAGCAGCCGATGGGAGAGGAGACTAACTATGCTACAGCTACGAATGAACACAGTGAGTGATCGGTACAGATCACTCACTGTGTTTATTCAGAAATGGAAGGGGCCAGTCTGCTCTTCATCCTGAAACATCCCCTTGCAGCAGCTGGTGGGAAAGGAGACTAACTATGCTACAGCTATGAATGAACACAGCGAGTGATCGGTCCCGATCACTCTTTGTTTTACTCAGAAAGGGAAGGGGCCATTAAAACACATATTTGCCAGCCCCTGTCTTTGCTCTCCATCCTGAAACACCCACCACAGCAGCCAGTCGGAGAGGAGACGAACTGTGCTACAGTCATGAATGAACATAGTGAGTGATTGGTATGGATCACTCACTGTGTTTATTCAGAAAAGGAAGGGGCCGGTCTGCTCTTCATCCTGAAACATCCCCCCACAGCAGCTGGTGGGAAAGGAGATTAACTATGCTACATCTATGAATGAACACAGCGAATGATCGGTACAGATCACTCTCTGTGTTCATTCAGAAAGGGAAGGAGCCGGTAAATCACATATTTACTGGCCCAGTCTCTGCTCTTCATCCTGAAACCTCCCCCGCAGCAGCTTGTGGGAAAGGAGACTAACTATGCTACAGCTAAGAATGAACACGGTGAGTGATCGGTACCGATCACTCACTGTGTTCATTCAGAAAGGGAAGGGGCCGGTAAATCTCATATTTACCGACCCCTTCCCCCGCACTCCATCCTGAAACACCCACTGCAGCAGCCGTGGGAGAGGAGACAATGCTACAGTTATGAATGAACACAGTGAGTGATCAATACCGATCACTCACTGTGTCCATTCAGAAAAGGAAGGGGCTGGTAAATTGCATATTTACCAGCCCCTTCTCTGCTCTTTATCCTGAAACATCCCCTGCAGCAGCTGGTGGGAAAGGAGACGAATTATGTTACAGCTATGAATGAACACAGTGAGTGATCGGTACAGATCACTCACTGTGTTCATTCAGAAAAGGAAGCCCCTTCCTTTTCTGAATGAACACAGTGAGTGATCGGTATTTATAACTGTAGCATTCAGAAAAGGAAGGGGTTGGAGAGGAGAGGGGGGGAAGCCGACAGCGCTGATGGGGGAAGGGGACTGTGGGGGGGGTCCCGGGCAGCAAGGGGAACCTTCATCGCTTGTGGTGATTAGGGGCACACCCCATGCGCACATCTATGGCTTCTGCGTTCGTTCCTGACAGAGGAGATGGGGGAACAAACGTTCCTCCATCTCCTCTGTGTGAAGCCACACCTGCTACTTGCCGCAGTCTGGGCTCCCCAAATAAATAAGGCTCTGGACCCACCACATGGTGGCGGCGGGAGGGAGGACGGACCTTTGCAGTGCTGTAAAAGGGATCAGGAGGTTGTAAAGCCTCCTGGATCACTTATACAATACAGCAAATCGCCGGCTGTATGGAGCAGGACCAAGATCGTGGCTGCGGCACCGCAGGCAGCAAAAAGGTTAAAAGGAAAGTGATATCAGTCATTATGGGTCAGATCCTTGTTTTTTCTAGTCTAGGATTCGTTACACAGAGGACACCTAGAACGGGACTGGATGCTGGAAATCACGCTTCCACATTTCCTCGGAATCTTTGTGCGTCAGCTCTTTTTCTGGCTCGCTATGTTGCTGTCCATGTGCTGATATCCTGTACATGGACGCTTCCTTTCTGAAATACCGTCTTGTTTTCTTTCTAGTTCATGTGACTATGCAGCGGCATATGGTTTTGCTGGGAAGTCATTTTTCTCCTTCGCAGTTTTTTTACCGATATGAAGGCCGGTTCATGCCACAATTTCTGCCTTCCCCCGGATGCGTTGTGAATTGCAAATGCCTTTTTCGATGCGGATTAAGGGGCAGGTCACACCATAGAAACGCAGTCCGGGGATGCGTCCTGGAATGCGTTTCTGCGGGGCGCGACAAATCCCAGGCGACAGGTCGCAAGTGCAAAAAGAAAATATTGCGTCCTGGCGCCTGGGCTTTTGCCAGCCCATTCACTGTTCTGTGCCCACTGTCCCGAGTCCCAAGTGTGCTGTGCGCTCTCACTCCTGGCTTCCCGAGTGGCCAGCTACGCTTCTTTTGTTTGGCTGATGGCAGCGGGTGGGCTTGGCGTTGGGGTCACGTGACCAATGGTGGAGCTTAGTTGGACGGTGATGGTGAAGAGGAAGGGGGGAGCTTTCGTGGACCGGCCTGCCCATTGAATGCTACATTGCTGCTGCACAATTCCTATATCTGTGAGCTGAGCTGATGTTTTTGGGCTGTCTCTTTGCTGGATTGGGCCTGTCTCTTTTCTGGAGGGGATGTCTCTTTGCTGGATTGGGCGGTTTCTTTGCTGAATGGGGAGGTCTCTTTGCTGTATTGGGTGGCCTCTTTGCTGAACGGGGTGTCTCTTTGCTGGATTGGGCTGTCTCTTTGCAATATGGAGCGGTCTCTTTTCTAAGTGGAGATGTCTGCTTGCTGGATGAGGATGTCCCTTTTCTGGATTAGACTGTCTCTTTGCTATATGGAGCTGTCTCTTTGCTCTATGGTTCTGTCTCTTTGCTGGAGGGGATGTCTCTTTGCTAGAGGGGATGTCTCTTTGCTATATGGAGCTTTCTCTTTGCTGGATGGGGATGTCTCTTTGCTGGATTGGGATGTCTCTTTGCTGGAAGAGGATGTCCCTTTGCTGGATTAGGCTGTCTCTTTTCTATATGGAGCTGTCTGTTTTCTATATGGTTCTGTTTCTTTGCTGGAGGGGATGTGTCTTTGCTGGAGGGGATGTCTCTTTGCTATATGGAGCTTTCTCTTTGCTGGATGGGGATGTCTCTTTGCTGGAGGGGATGTCTCTTTGCTATATGGGAATGTCTCTTTACTATATGAGAATGTATCTTTCCTGCATTGGGTTGTCTCTTTGCTGAATATATGGGGATGTCTCTGCTGGATTGGGCTGCCTCTTTGCTAGATTGGTGGTTCTCTTTGCTGGGGTGATGTCCCTTCGCTGGATTGAGCAGTTTCTTTGCTTAAGGGGATGTCTCTTTGCCGAAGGGGATGTCTCTTTGCTGGATGGGACGTCTCTTTGCTGGACTGGACTGTCTCTTTGCAATATGGAGCTGTCTCTTTGTTATACGGAGCTGTATCTTTGCTGGATGGGGATGACTCTTTGCTGGATTGGGCTGTTTCTTTGTTATATGGAGCTGTCTCTTTGCTATATGGTTCTGTCTTTTTGCTGGAGGAGATGTCTCTTTGCTATATAGAGCTGCCTCTTTGCTGGATCGGGATGTCTCTTTGCTGGATTGGGCTGTCTCTTTGCTATATAGGAATGTCTCCTTGCAATATGGTAATGTCTTTTTTGCTGAATATATGGGGATGTCTCTGCTGGATTGGGCTGTCTCTTTACTATATGGGGATGTCTCGCAGCTGGATTGGGATGTTTCTTTGCTGGAGGTGATGTCTCTTTGCTGGATTGGGCTGTCTCTTTGCTGTATGGGAATGTTTCTTTGCTGTATTGGGCTGTCTCTTTGCTGAGTAGATGGGGATGTCTCTACTAGATTGGGTTGTCTCTTTATACTATATGGGAATGTCTCTTTGCTGAATATATGAAGCTGCCAATTTGTTGTCAAATTTCTATAGCCCGTCGCCCCGGACACACAATGCTCCAGGTGCCTGGCTCCTAATTTTTTTAGCTGGCTCCTAGATTCAAATTTGTCAAGCCCTGCCTTTCTACATGCCCAATTTTTATGCTTTTTTGATGCATTCCGGTGCGTTTTTCCCCCCTTTTTTTTTCTTCACCTTAAGGGCCGGCTCACACCACATACAGTCCAGTGCGGGGTCTTTTTCTGCATCAAAAACGCATGGATAATAGGTTATATGGTTTCCAATGGCATAGTTCCCACCAGTGCAGTCAGTCCCAGTGCGTTCTGGTTCCAGACAAAAAAAAAGTAGACCATGTTGCATTTTTACTGCACTGAACTGAACTGGAACACGGTAAAACACTCTAAAGATGCACCGAAATGCACCTAAAAAACACACAAAAAACACACCGGAAAGCACCTGTCCTTATTTATGGTGAAGAAAAAAAAGAGGGAAAAAATGTACCAGAACGCATCAAAAATGCGCAAGCCACTTCTCTTCCCACTGATCACCAATGTAAGGAACATTCTTCTCACTGACCACCAATGTAAGGAGCATTCTTCCCACTGATCACCAATGTAAGGGACATTCTTCTCACCGATCACCAATGTAAGGAACATTCTTCCCACTGATCACCAATGTAAGGAGCATTCTTCTCACTGATCACCAATGTAAGGAGCATTCTTCTCACTGATCACCAATGTAAGGTACATTCTTCCCACTGATCACCAATGTAAGGAACATTCTTCTCACTGATCATCAATGTAAGGAACATTCTTCTCACTGATCACCAATGTAAGGGACATTCTTCTCACTGATCACCAATGTAAGGAACATTCTTCTCACTGATCACCAATGTAAGGAATATAAGGAACATTCTTCTCACTGATCACCAATGTAAGGAGCATTCTTCTCACTGATCACCAATGTAAGGAACATTCTTCTCACTGATCACCAATGTAAGGAACATTCTTCTCACTGATCACCAATGTAAGGAACATTCTTCCCACTGATCACCAATGTAAGGAACATTCTTCCCACTGACCACCAATGTAAGGGACATTCTTCTCACTGACCACCAATGTAAGGGACATTCTTCCCACTGATCACCAATGTAAGGAACATTCTTCCCACTGACCACCAATGTAAGGAATATAAGGAACATTCTTCCCACTGATCACCAATGTAAGGAGCATTCTTCCCACTGACCACCAATGTAAGGAACATTCTTCCCACTGACCACCAATGTAAGGAGCGTTCTTCTCACTGACCATCACACTAATGCACAGTGAGCTGTAGACATAGTAATCATCATCAGGGGTTCCCTGAGCCCTGAACGTTATGTCAAAGGTTCCTTCATCTTCAAAAGGTAGAGAAGAGAAGCTTCCCTAAACTAAACATAGCTGCACTGCGAGGCAGAATTTTTAGGTTTCCTGGAGTCGGGCTTTAACGATTGAACAGATAATTCATCTTAAAACCAAAACCAAAACCAGTAGACCAACTGTTAGGTAAAACGTAACAGATCGGAGTTTATATAGTGCCCTAAAGCCCAATGTATGGCCCTATTTCCATTAGTGGTTGTAAATCGAGAGCCTCTGGAGGAGCCAGCCAATACATCTGCTTGATAGGTCAACATAGTGGAACCTACCCCCTCATGTGGTTTCTATGACTTCTTCCTCCACACCACCTTCACCTCCCACACACACACACAGGCACCACCCTGATCTCCCACACAACGACAAGACTTCATAATATCCATTGATGCGTCAGTCTGAACTCCCTCCGCACAGCAAAAACCACACACTTCTCTCACAATAACACTGAATATTTGCATTCTCCAGGCAAGGTTAGATGAAAGCAGCCTGAAGGGGTCTCCTGCAATCAACGAAAGGCATCCCATATCAACATAGCCTTAGGGGAGAGTAGAAACCAGGAGGACGGGGCTATCTGAGTTCATCTCTGGCTTTTCTTTTCCCTATCTCAGCCCTGGTCTCCTCTCTCTCTCGTCTCGTGCTCCATCTCTCTCTGTCTCCCTTTATCCCCTCTCGTCATGAATAATTAAGCTACGCTTCAAATACGATCGTTTTCCACTTTTAACTAAAGGAAATAACGAATGGCGCTTTGTCTCGAACTTCTTCTTTTGCTATTACTGCCAACGCCAACTCCATCGCAAGGAGCAATTATGTGCCGTATTCTACGAAGTGTTACATATGTCATGCAAACACATAAACACATGGCAAGAAAAGACCACGATCTTGTTCAAGTTTGTTCCTTTTTTTTTTATTCTACGTTTACACTTTAATAATACACACAAAAACAATATAATACCCAATCGTTTGGTAAAATCTAAAAGACGGTGCTACGCCGAGTAAATGGATATGTAACATGTCACGCTTTAAAATTGCCCATTTAAAAAACCTCCATGGGCGACGATTTAAAAGCCTCTACAGGTTACCAGTGGAGAGTTACCGAGGAGGTCTGGTGCTAGAATTATTGCTCTCGCTCTGGCGTTCGCGGCGATACCTCACATGTGTGGTGCAATCGCAGTTAATGTATGCGTGTGAACAGGGGTGGCCCGTCCAATAGGGGCGCCCGTGCACCACCCCCCCCCATCCTCATGTCAGGGCTGGGCTCCGCCCTTCCTTCTCAGAGCTGGCCACTCAGCTGTCGGCTAATTGCCAGCTCCTATCTCTCTCCACAGTTACTCAGCTGTTGATGATATCCTGCTCATCAGTCCTTCCTACTTAAGCCGTTCAGCCCAGATGATCTCTGCCTTCGCCTTGGTCAACATCACAGAGACTATCTCCTGCATTCCTGTTTAAGGACTTTCTTTGCTGACATCCCTTCTGGCTCCAGATCCTGCTTGCTGTTCCACTACATTGATCCCTGACTTCTGGCTTGGCTGACTATCCATTCCAGTTACCGAACTTTGGCTATGTTTCGACTACGTTTGTTCTTTTTACTTTGATTATTAAACAAGTGTGATTTAACTGTACTTCTGTCTCGGCCTGATTTAATGGTTTCTGACACCTCGCCACCCCCTAATTGCAGTGAATAGATTTATGCATAGCATGAATCTATCCATGGTTGTCACGGCCGCCCCCTATTCATGTGTCCGGCCCCTTTTCGGGTCACCGGGAAATTGAATTAGAGAGGCCAGGGTTTTTTTTTTGAAGAACCTGATTAGAGCCATAGGCTTTAATAGGCTTCAAAATAGCGTGGACTCGGGACGCAGAGCATTGCGTCTGGAGCCCATCCAGGTAATGAAAATTCGCTGATGCAACACTGATCCTCCTCCCAGCCATTCAGGAAGCAGGTATGAAACTTGTTTCCCGATTGGCCAAAATGTCAGGCGATTCTATTGGACGCCTAGCTCTGGGAGGAGGAGAGAGGAGACACCGTGGAAGCTGCTCCACGAGAGGACACCAGTCACTGGAGCAGCTCATTGCCCGCATCCAGGGTAAGGACAGCAGGTAGTGGTGGGTGGGTTGGGGGGTTGTGTTGAGGGGGGTGTAGTGCCACTCCACCGGTGGCCCTGGTGGGGAGGGTGTTGTTCGCCGCCCCCCCCCCCCCAAAAAAAAAAAAAACCACCACTGCGTGTGAAATTTACCAGCCCCTTCCTTTTCAGAATGGACAGAGTCAGTGAGTGGTACTGCTCACTGACTATATCCATTCATATATGAAGCATAGTAAACTGTGTTTTCTATGCTTCAGCTTGTTACCGAACTGGAAGCCTCTGTACAGAGCTCTTCCTGTTGATTCATTCTGTGCTACTAAGACTGCTGAGGGCTGTGTCGTCAATCTCCTTTCTCTGTCTCAAAGGTGAATTTTCAGAGGTCTTGTAAAAGATAAATAAAATAAAAGGGTAAAAAAAAAATAATAAAAATAAAATAGCAAGAATAAAAAAAAGACTGACACCAGTGGCGGAGTTATCAGGGTCACAAAGGTCCCAAGCAAGCACCGGCTTCAGTTCTGGGTTCTCCAGTGGGATGCAGAACCCGGAGAAGCACCAGAAAGCAGCGGTGGGGGGCTTCTAAAAGCAATCCAGCAGCTAATTAGCCGCTAGGATTGGCTTTACAAAAAAGTTGGCCACTGGCAGAAAAAAAATGTACATGGGATTCCAAATAGTATGAGATCGTGCCCTCCTTCTCTTACTGTAGATCTTAGCTTCCAACTGCCCTCCTGAGCCTTATTCACAACAGTATTTAAAGGGTTCAGTCATGCCTCCCCTTTCCATCCTCCATGCTCTTCTCCAAGTCCAAGTTGCCTTTTTCTTTCTTGTAAATTTATTTTTGTATGCAAGGTCTCCAGAACTGGACATGGTATTCTAAATAGCATGAGGTCATGCCCTCCTGCTCCTGACCTTCCTACTAAATACACTGGCCTCCCAAGCCTTATTCACAACCGTATTTAAAGGTTTAAGTCATGGCCCCTTTCCTTTTCCATCCTCCACGCACTTCTCCAAGTTCAAGTTGCTTCGTTCTATCTTAAAAATATATTTTTTGTAAAGGAGGTCTCCAGAACGGGACATGGTATTCTAATTAGTATGAGGTCATGTCCCCCTGTTCTTGCCCTTCTTGAGTCCAGGTTGCCTCGTTCTTTCTTACACATATCTTTTTGTAAATAAGGTCTTCAGAACTGGATATAGTATTATGAATGGTTTGAGGTCATGCCCCCCCTGTTCTTGACCTTAGCTTCCTACTGAAAACACTGGCCTCCTGATCCTTATTCACACTCGTATTTCAAGGGTTCAATCATGCCCCCTTTTTCCATTCCATCCTCCACGTTTTTCTCCGAGTCCAGGTTGCCTTGTTCTTTCTTACACATATCTTTTCGTAAACAAGGTCTTCAGAACTAGATATAGTATTATGAATGGTTGAGGTCATGCCCCCCTGTTCTTGACCTTAGCTTCCTACTGAAAATACTGCCCTCCTGAGCCTTATTCACGATCATATGTAAAGATGTTCTTTCTTATATATTTATTTTTGTAAACGAGGTCTCCAGAACTGGACATGGTATTCTTGTTCAAATATTTTACTGAAATGGAGAAGAATGAAAGACAAAGAACGTGTCACAATGAAATTTTGTGGCTTAAAAAATCGGTACAATCATCCAGTTTTGGAACAAGAATGGGAACAATCTTAGCATCAGCAGAACATGGTGAAACAACCACATGAAGGATAGTTCATTCAAAATTAGTTAGACAAGTGGTGTCCAAATACTGGAGTAATTCCAGTTAATACATAAAAGCATAACTGGTTAGAACAATTGTATGCCAGGGCCTGGGAGTGTGGTTAAGAAGGGCTTAACTTGGATACCCCAATTCCTAAGTAGCAGGGAGAGCAAATTATTGTGTGGTAAATGTCAACTTGGGGGATGATTGGAGGTGGGATCTGTAATGGCTTCAGTAAACCATAAAGGAGAAGAAAGAGACATGTTAAAAAGTATTGGGTTAAAAGGAATGGACGTGGTATTCTAAACAGTATGAGGTCATGCCCCCCTGCTCTTGACCTTAGCTTCCTACTAAAAACACTGGTCTCCTGAGCCTTATTCACACCCGTATTTAAAGGTTTCAGGCATGTCCCCTTTTCATTTCCATCCTCCACGTTCTTCTCCAAGTCCAAGTTGCCTCATTATTCCTTACAAATATCTTTTTTGTAAAAGAGGTCTCAAGAACTGGACATGGTATTGTAAATAGTATGAGGTCATGCCCCCCCGATGTTCTTGACCTTAGCTTCCTACTGAAAACACTGGCCCCCTGAGCCTTATTTACACCCGTATTTAAAGGTTTCAATCGTGCCTCCCCTTTCCATCGATCACGCTTTTCCCTAAGTCCAGGTTGCCTTGTTCTTTCTTATTTATTTCTTTTTGTAAACGAGGTCCTCAGAACTGGATATGGTATTCTAAACAGTATGAGGTCATGCCCTCCTGCTCTTGACCTTAGCTTCCTACTAAAAACACTGGCCTCCCGAGCCTTATTCATACCGGTAGTTAAAGGTTTCAGTCATGCCCCCCTTTTGCTTTTCATCCTCCACGTTCTTCTCCAAGTCCAAGTTGCCTCGTTCTTTCTTCCAAAAATCTTTTTGTAAACAAGGTCTTCCGAACTGGATATAGTATGAGGTCATGCCCCCCCTGTTCTTGACCTTAGCTTCCTACTGAAAACACTGGCCCCTAATGCTTATTTACACCCGTATTTAAAGGTTTCAATCGTGCCTCCCCTTTCCATCCATCACGCTCTTCCCTAAGTCCAAGTTGCCTTGTTCTTTCTTATATATTTATTTTTGTAAACGAGGTCTCCAGAACTGGACGTGGTATTCTAAATAGTATGAGGTCATGCCCCCCTGCTCTAGACCTTAGCTTCCTACTAAAAACACCGGCCTCCTAAGCCTTATTCGAACCCGTATTTAAAGGTTTCAATCATGCCCCCCTTCTCCTTTTCATCCTCCACGTTCTTCTCCGAGTCCAAGTTGCCTCGTTCTTTCTTCCAAAAATCTTTTTTTGTAAACAAGGTCTTCAGAACTGGATATAGTATGAGGTCATGCCCCCCCTGTTCTTGACCTTAGCTTCCTACTGAAAACACTGGCAACCTGAGCCTTATTCACACCCGTATTTAAAGGTTTCAGTCAGCTGCTTCCCCTTTTTCCGTCCTCCACTCTCTTCTATAAATCCGAGTTGCTTCGTTCTTTCAATTTAACTCTCTTTTTTTTTTTGCAAATGAGGTCTACAAAAACTGAACACGGTCTTCCAAATGAGGTCCAACTAAAGCTCGATATAGTGGAGTCATTATTATGCAATGGGGAAAAATGCAAACAACTAATCCTCATAAGGGAAAAAAGGCACACGCTGGGATCTCGCTAGAAGGTCTCAAGCTTGTATTTTCTAAGCCTTCACCCCCCCCCCCCCTCTTCGAAATACTGTGTCGGATAGTGTACACACAACGCCTGTATGTTTACATTGTAAATAAAATAACAGCCCATGTGGAGGCTCTGCACATTCTTTTACTTTCACATGAAATGCCGCACACATCAAAAGATTCGGGAGGCTTGTTTTCCTTTTCTTTTTTTCTTTCCTAATTACTTGCATAACAGATCTCCTGAACTACTGTCCAGGGCACTGCCTGGAAGCTCTGGGATAGTGGAGGAGCTTCGCTGCTCGTAGAAGGGCATCACTGTGACGCAGGCTGCGTGAAAGCGAGTTACTACAGAATCTCTATTTACAATCAGCACACTTTTATTGGCAGGAGAGCTTTACGGCTCAATCCACCTGCATTTCCTGAAGGCGGCCAAGAAAAACAATGCACAAGAGTACATTACCACACTGGCTGGGGAGATTGGAAGCGAGTAAGAGCCATTGCAAAAGTTCAGCATTCCAGACATTCCCCTAAATTAGTGCAAAAGTCCTCTCGGATTTCTTGCATTTCTAGTAAGGTTGTCAATGCTCTTGTGTCTTCTGCATTCCCCCCCCCTTCATTGTACCCATGATCCATCGGAGGGATAGCTTTGCCATGGATCTACCTGTCAGCACGTACTCGGCACTTGCACCGGACTTTTTAGCAGGAGCTTCACAGGACTTAGCCCCCTTTCTCCAACGTGTGTGAGTGGGCAGCAAAGGGGGCCCCCAGTGGGTGATGAGCCATCCTTTCTGTACAAGCATGCCAAGCCAATCTGACCCCAAATGAGCGATGGGCCATCCTTTCTCTGCATGCAAGCCAATCTGGCCCCCATTGGGCGATGCCAATCCAACCATTACAGATGCAAGCCGAGAGCTAGAGCTACACGAGCAACTGCTGATTGCCTGACCAATCTTTTTTTTTGTGATTTATCATGAATTTTTTTTTTTTGCTTTCAGACAATTAACCCCTCACATTTCCCAACCCAATCACTATAATTTCATATAAGCTGTTACCGCAATGATTTTCAGCAGGAACTACTCAAGATTTGGTCCCCTTTCTCCAATGTGTTTGAGTGGGCAGCAAAGGGGGCCCCCAGTGGGTAATGGGCTATCCTTTCTATGGAAGCATGCCAAGCCAATCTGGCCCCCATTGGGCGATGGGCCATCAATTCGCAGAATGCATGCCAAGCCAATCTGGCCCTAGTGGGCAATGCGCCATGCTTTCTCTGCAAGCATGCCAAGTCAATCTGGCCCCCAGTGGGCAATGAGCCATCATTTCTCGGCAAGCATTCCAAGCCAATCTGGCCCCCAGTGGTGCGATGGGCCATCCTTTCTCTGAAAGCATGCCAAGCCAATCTGGCCCCCATTGGAGCGATGGGCTATCTTTTCTCTGCATGCATGCCAAGCCAATCTGGCCCCCAGTGGGCAATGGGCCACCCTTTCTCTGCATGCATGCCAAGCCAATCTGGCCCCCAGTGGGCAATAGGCCATCCTTTCTCTGCAAGCATGCCAAGCCAATCTGGCCCCCGGTGGGCGATAGGCCATCCTTTCTCTGCATGCATGCCAAGCCAATCTGGCCCCCAGTGGGCAATGGGCCACCCTTTCTCTGCATGCAAGCCAAGCCAATCTGGCCCCCAGTGGGCAATAGACCATCCTTTCTCTGCAAGCATGCCAAGCCAATCTGGCCGCCCGGTGGGCAATAGGCCATCCTTTCTCTCCAAGCATGCCAAGCCAATCATTACAGATGCAAGCCAAGAGCTTGAGCTACACAAGCAACTATTGACTGCCTGACAATCTTTTTTTTTTTTTTATTGCAATAACTGTGATTTATCATGATTTTTTTTGTTTCAGGCAATCAATTCTGCGGATTTCCCAACCCAGTCACTAAAATCACATATAAGCTGCTAATTCAATTTTAAAAAATGACTTTCAGCAGGAACTTCTCAAGATTTGGCCCCCTTTCTCCAATGTGTTTGAGTGGGCAGCAAAGGGGGCCCCCAGTGGGCAATGGGCTATCCTTTCTCTGCAAGCATGCCAAGCCGATCTGGCCCCTAGTGGGAAATGGGCTGTCTTTTTTCTGCATGCGTGCCAAGCCAATCTGGCCCCCAGTGGGTGGTGGGACAACCCTTTTCTGCATGCATGCCAAGCCAATCTGGACCCCAGTGGGGAATGAGCCAACCTTTCTCTGCATGCAGGACAAACCAATCTGGCCCCCAGTGGGGAATGGGCCAAGATTTCTCTGCATGCATGCCAAGCCAATCTGGCCCCCAGTGGGTGGTGGGTCAACCCTTTTCTGCATGCTTGCCAAGCCAATCTGGCCCCCAGTGGGTGGTGGGCCAACCCTTTTCTGCATGCGTGCCAAGCCAATCTGGCCCCCAGTGGGTGGTGGGTCAACCCTTTTCTGCATGCTTGCCAAGCCAATCTGGCCCCCAGTGGGCAATGGGACCACCTTTCTCTGCATGCAGGCCAAGCCAATCTGGCCCCCAGTGGGCAATCCTTTCTCTGAATGCACGCCAAGCCAATTTGGCCGGCATTAAGCCATCCTTTTTCTGCATGCATGCCAAGCCAATCTGGCCCCCAGTGGGCAATAGGCCATCCTTTCTCTGCATGCACGCCAAGCCAATCTGGCTGGCAATAAGCCATCCTTTCTCTGCATGTATGCCAAGCCAATCATTATGGATGCAAGCCAACAACTAGAGCTACACAAGGGACTATTGATTGCCCAACCAATCCTTTTTTTCTTTTTTTGTGTGTGATTGATTATCTATTTTTTTTTGTTTCAAGCAATCAATCCTGCAGATTTCCAAACCCAATCACTAAAATCTCATGTAAGCTGCTAATGCAATTTCAAAAATGATTTTCAGTAGGAGCTTCTCAAGACTTGGCCCCCTTTCTCCAACGTGTTTGAGTGGGCAGCAAAGGGGCCCCCCAGTGGGCGATGGGCCATTCTTTCTCTGCAAGCATGCCGAGCCAATCATTACAGATGAAAGCCAAGGGCTAGAGCTACACGAGTGACCGTTTATTAATTTTTTGGGCTTTTTTTTTTAAATGGCAATTACTGTAATTTATCATGATCATGGTAAAAGAGGTGAAATCTTGCAATGGGGACACTTGTTAATGGTAACAACTAAGAGAGTATTTTCCTTACGTTGGAGGTATTTCTTCGTACTTCCTGTCGAGTCTAGAGAACAGGAAAGGAAGGGAAATCTTTCAATGGGGACACCTGTTCCTGGTGACAACTGAGACTATTTTCCTTACATTGGAAGTATTTTCTGTCACTTCCTGTTGAGTCAAGAGGACCGGAAGCCAAGGGAAATGTTTCAATGGGGACACTTGTTAATGGGCACAACTGAGTATTTTCCTTACATTGGAGGTATTTTCTCTAATTTGCTGTTGGGTTTAAAGGACAGGAAGCCAAGGGAAATCTTTTAATGGGGACACCTGTTCCTGGTGACACCTGAGATTATTTTTCTTACATTGAGGGGGGTTTTCTGTCACTTCCTCTTGAGTCTAGAGGATCGGAAGCCAAGGAAAATTTTCAATGGGGACACTTGTTAATGGTCACAACTGAGTATTTTCCTTACATTGGAGGTATTTTCTCTCACTTCCTGTTGAGTCTAGAGAACAGGAAGTGAAGGGAAACCTTTCAATGGGGACACTTGTTAATGGTGACAGCTAAGAGAGTATTTTCCTTACATTGGAGGTATTTTCTCTCATTTCCTGTTGGGTTTAAAGGACAGGAAGCCAAGGGAAATCTTGCAATGGGGACACCTGTTCCTGGTGACAGCTATGACAGTATTTTCCTTACATTGGAAGTATTTTCTCTCATTTCCTGTTGGGTTTAGAGGACAGGAAGCCAAGGGAAATCTTGCAATGGGGACACCTGTTCCTGGTGACAACTGAGACTATTTTCCTTACATTGGAAGTATTTTCTCTCACTTCCTGTTGAGTCTAGAGAACAGGAAGTGAAGGGAAACCTTTCAATGGGGACACTTGTTAATGGTGACAGCTAAGAGAGTATTTTCCTTACATTGGAGGTATTTTCTCTCATTTCCTGTTGGGTTTAAAGGACAGGAAGCCAAGGGAAATCTTGCAATGGGGACACCTGTTCCTGGTGACAACTGAGACTATTTTCCTTACATTGGAGGTATTTTCTCTCACTTCCTGTTGAGTCAAGAGGACCGGAAGCCAAGGGAAATGTTTCAATGGGGACACTTGTTAATGGGCGCAACTGAGTATTTTCCTTACATTGGAGGTATTTTCTCTAATTTGCTGTTGGGTTTAAAGGACAGGAAGCCAAGGGAAATCTTTTAATGGGGACACCTGTTCCTGGTGACACCTGAGACTATTTTTCTTACATTGAGGGGGGGTTTCCTTCACTTCTTCTTGAGTCTAGAGGATCGGAAGCCAAGGAAAATTTTCAATGGGGACACTTGTTAATGGTCACAACTGAGTATTTTCCTTACATTGGAGGTATTTTCTCTCACTTCCTGTTGAGTCTAGAGAACAGGAAGTGAAGGGAAACCTTTCAATGGGGACACCTGTTCCTGGTGACAGCTATGACAGTATTTTCCTTACATTGGAAGTATTTTCTCTCATTTCCTGTTGGGTTTAGAGGACAGGAAGCCAAGGGAAATCTTGCAATGGGGACACCTGTTCCTGGTGACAACTGAGACTATTTTCCTTACATTGGAGGTATTTTCTCTCACTTCCTGTTGAGTCTAGAGAACAGGAAGTGAAGGGAAACCTTTCAATGGGGACACCTGTTCCTGGGGACAACTAAGAGAGTATTTTCCTTACATTGGAGGTATTTTCTCTCATTTCCTGTTTAGTTTAGATAACAGGAAGCCAAGGGAAATCTTTCAAAGGGGACACCTAATCATAAGTGACAACTGAAACTTTTTTCCTTACATTGGAGGTATTTTCTGTCACTTCCTGTTGAGTATAAAGGACAGGAAGCAAAGGGAAATCTTTCAATGGGGACACCTGTTTTCTGGTGACAACTAAGAGACAATTTTCCTTCATAGGAGACATTCTGGTTGGGATTTAAACCCTAATACTGCAATGCATGACTGCTAACCACTGTGCCAGTGTGCTGCCCATGCATGTAATTGCATTATATATATTTAATTTTTGCCTGGAGCTGGGCTTTAACTATGGGAGGAAACTAGCGCAAGCACATGGAGAACATGCAAACTCCATGCAGGTCGGGTCCTAGTTGGAATTTGAATAGAAGACCCTAGTACTGCAAGGCAGGAGTGCTAACCACTAAGCCACCATGCTGCCCATGAATAGTAATGCACTATTTATATTCATTTTTTGCCCAGAGTTGAAATTTAAGCAACTAACCTGTGATCACTGCCATGGGCATTTGTCCTCCTTCCCCCAACAGGGGCTTCAGAACTGACCAACATGCATTCTAATTCCAAAGTCACCCAAATATGCCACCCTATGTTTTTTTAGCTTGCTAACCAAAAAAGTTATGTTTGCTGACTGGTAGCCTCCCAGTCCAAAGCGACTAACCTGCTATTGCTAATGGGGGTCCTCTTTCCCGTAACGGGGGCTTACAGGTTGACCCGAATCCAAAGTCGCGCATGTAGCTCTGCCCAAACATGCCAACCACCCACCCACCAAAAAAACAGTAATAGTAGTAGTAGCAGTAGTAGCAACAGTAGTAGTAGTAGAATGGTAGCAAACCAGTCCAGGGTGACTAACCTGCGATCGCTAATGGGGACATCTGTCCTCTTTCCCATAACGGGGGGCTCACAAGTTGACCCAAATGCATCCTAAATCCAAAGTCACCCAGGTATCTCTGCCCAAACATGTTCCAAATTGTTCCAAATGCATCCTAAATCCAAAGTTGCCCTGTAGCTCTGCCCAAACATGGCAATCACCCAAAAAAGTAGTAGTAGTAGAATAGTTGCCTCCCAGCCAGAGATGACTAACCTGCAAATACTACAAGGGGTATCTGTCCTCCTTCCTCCAACAGAAGCACTAGAATTGACCCAAATGCATTCTAAATTCAAAGGTCACTCAGGTATATCTGCCCAAAACATGCCAACCACCCAAAAAAGTAGTAGTAGTAGAATAGTAGCCTCCCATCCAAAGATGACTAACCTGCATGGGACATCTGCTCTCCTTTCTCCAACAGGAGCTCCAGAATTGACCCAAATGTGTCCTAAATCCAAAATCACCCCGATATCTGCTCAAACATGTCCCAAATTGTCCCAAATGCATCCTAAATCCAAAGTTGCCCTGTAGCTCTGCCCAAACATGCCAACCACCCAAAAAAGTAGTAGTAGTAGAATAATAGCCTCCCAGCCAGAGGTGACTAACCTGCAAGGGGCATCTGCCCTCCTTCCTCCAACAGGAGCTCCAGAATTAACTCAAATGCATTCTAAATCCAAAGTCACCCAGGTATCTCTGCCCAAACATGTCCCAAATTGTCCCGAATGCATTCTAAATCCAAAGTTGCTCTGTAGCTCTGCCCAAACATGCCAACCACCCAAAAAAGTAGTAGTAGAATAGTAGCCTCCAAGCCAGAGGTGACTAACCTGCAAGGGGCATTTGCCCTCCTTCTATCAACAGGAGCTTCAGAATTTACAGATGTCCTGAATCCAAAGTCACCCAGGTATCTCTGCCCAAACATGCCAATGACCCACCCACCAAAAAGAGTAGTAGTAATAGTAGTAGTAGTAGGATGAGAGCATTATGGTCTGAGGGGACTAACCTGCAAGGGGCATCTGTCCTCCTTCCTTAAAAAGGAACTCCAGAATTGACCCAAATGCATCCTAAATCCAAAGTCACCCCGTAATTCTGCCCAAATATGATGACCACCGAAAAGTAGTAGTAGTAGAATGTTAGCCTCCTAGCTAGAAGTGACTAACCTGCAAGGGGCATCTGCCTTCCCTCCCCCAACAGAAGCTCCAAAATTAACCCAAAATGTGTCCTAAATCCAAAGTCACGCAGGTAGCTCTGCCCGAACATGCCAACCACCAAAAAAAATTAGTAGGAATAGAATAGTAGCCTCCCAGCCAGAGGTGACTAACCTGCAAATACGGAAAGGGTTATCTGTCCTCCTTCCTCCATCTGGAGCACCAGAATTAACCCAAATGCATCCTAAATCCAAAGTCACCCAGGTATCTCTGCCCAAACATTTTCATAATTGTCCCAAATGCATCCTAGATACAAAGTTGCCCTGTAGCACTGCCCAAACATGCCAACCACCCACAAAAGTAGTAATAGTAGAATAGTAGCCTCCCAGCCAGAGATGACTATCCTACAAATACTGCCAGGTGCATCTGCACTCCTTCCTCCAACAGGAGCTCCAGAATTGACCCAAATGTGTCCTAAATCCAAAGACACGCAGATAACTCTGCCTAAACATGCCAACCACCCAAAAAAGTTGTAGTAATAGAATAGTAGCCTCCCAGCCAGAGGTGACTAACCTGCAAATACTGCAAGGGGCATCTGCCTTCTTTCCTCTAACAGGAGCTCCAGAATTGACCCAAATGCATTCTAAATCCAGAAGTCTCCCAGGTATCTCTGCCCAAACATGCCAACCACTAAAAAAGTATTAGTAGTAGTAGAATAGTAGCCTCCCAGAGACGATTAACCTGAAAATGCTGCAAGGGGGATCTGTCCTCCTTCCTCCAACAGGACCACCGGAATTAACCCAAATGCATCCTAAATCCAAAGTGACCCAGGTACCTCTGCCCAAACTTGCCAACCACCAACCCACCAAAAAAATAAATAAATAGTAGAATAGTAGACTCCTAGCCAGAGATGAATAACCTGAAAATGCTGCAAGGAACATCTGCCCTCCTTCCTCCAACAGGAGCTCCAGAATTGACCCAAATGGATTCTAAATCCAAAAGTCTCCCAGGTATCCCTGCCCAAACATGCCAACCACCAAAAAAAAGTAGTAGTAGTAGAATAGTAGCCTCCCAGACACGATTAACCTGAAAATGCTGCAAGGGGGACCTGTCCTCCTTCCTCCAACAGGACCACCAGAATTAACCCAAATGCATCCCAAATCCAAAGTCACCCAGGTACCTCTACCCAAACTTGCCAACCACCAACCCACCAAAAAATAAATAAATAAAAATAAACAGTAGTAGAATGGTAGCCTCCTAGCCAGAGGCGACTTACCTGCAATGACTGCCGGGGACATCTGTCCTCCTTCGGCTCTGAGCCAAACTTCTAAGGTGAAGGTGTCCCTGGGCAGCTCGGTGCCGGTGGCATTCAGCCTCAGCTGGTCCCCCCGTCCGGTGAAATAGAGGGCAGCCCCCGGCGCTTGGGGGCTAGCCTCCCGCTGGTGGCTCCTCAGGTGTCCGCCGGCGGAGCGGCGCCCCCGGGCTAAGCTGGTGGCGCAGGATCCCTCCTGGGCACTGCGGAGGCTGCGACTCTTCCGCACCGTCCTCCGGGCACGCTGGAGGCTCTCGTCCATGCCACACTTGGTGGCACCGCCGGCCAGGGCTGCGGAGAGGAGCCCGACAGCAGGCAGCAGCCAACGCAACAGCAGCATCTCCGGCAGCGGTCCCCCCCCTGCTGCCCTGGAGTATCTCCCGATCGGCCAGCTTTAGGCTCTCCTTCCTTTTTTTTTTTTTTTTTTTTTGGGGGGGGGGTGAGGTTGGGGGGGGGGGGGGTGGCACTTGACTTTTTTTTTTCTTTTCTTGATCAGTTGGGTCTCTTCATCCAATATTTGGACCAATTTCCATTTTTTCCCCTTCTTTATTTTTGTAAATACAAAAGAAACTTAAAAGAAATAAAAAATATCCACTCCAAGCCATCTCCCCATTTAAAGGATAATTTCCACCGACCCCCCACCCCCCCACCCCAACCCCCTACCCTGACCCCCCACCCTTTTTTTTTTTTTTTTCTACTCTCTTAAAGGATGCTCAAGCTGAACATTTTTTTTTTTTTTTTTAGCCTTTTTTTATAACAGAAGCTTGAAGCTCACACTGTCCCCTTTAGCCCCCTCCTCTCTCCTCCCTTTACAAAATGAAAAGAGAAGCCCCCCTCCTAGGACGAGTAAACACGAATATGCTAATGGACTCCAGGGCAGCTCCACCTTCCCATTCCAACCACCCCCCCCCCCCTTTTTTTTTTTTTCACTGAATGATTCCAATTACACTGCTTGATCAATCAAGGATCCAAAGGTGGGGGGATACACAGGAGGAGGGATGCCTATAGGCTTTGGGTAAAGTCACTTCTCTCTCTGGCTACTTTGTTACACATGCCACCCATTCAGGTGAAGGAAGGGGGTGCCTTGTGCCCTTTGCAGTTTCCCCACCACTTTTCCATCCCTTGCCAGGTCCTCTGCTTTTCTCCCCCCTCCACCTCCCTGGTAAAGAGGAGCAGCTCCAACTCTAAAGATCCTGCTCTTCATGCCCTTCTCCAGCTGTTCAAGTCCAGTTTTTTTTTGGGGGGGAGTTCTGAGTTTTTCCCTTATTTCTCCTGCGACTTTTCCAGGTCCTGTAAAGTTCTCCCCACCAGCAGCGCCAGCACCCCACCGCCAGCACCAGCACTAGCACCCCTCTTCTTCTAGTTTACTGGGGAGCAGATAATCCAGAAGCTGAGCTTTTACCTTAATTCTCCTCTACTCTTCCAGGTCCTGTGAAGTTCTCCTCACCACCACTACTACCAGCAGCAGCACCCCACCACCAGCAGCAGCAGCAACCCACCACCAGCAGTGGCTGCGGCACCCCACTGCCAGCCCACACACCCCTCTTCTTCTAGGTTACTGGGGAGCAGCTAATCCAGAAGCTGAGCTTTTACCTTAATTCTCTTCTAATCTTTCAGGTCCTGTAAAGTTCTCCCCACCACCACCAGCATCTGCAGCACCCCACCGCAAGCCCACACACTCCTCTTCTTCTAGGTTACTGGGAAGCAGCTAATCCAGAAGCTGAGCTTAATTCTCCTCTACTTTTTCAGGTCCTGTGAAGTTCTCCCCACCGCCACTACCACCAGCAGCAGCACCCCACCACCAGCATCTGCAGCACCCCACCGCCAGCCCACACACTCCCCTTCTTCTAGGTTACCGGGGAGCAGCTAATCCAGAAGCTGAACTTTTACCTTAATTCACCTCTACTTTTCCAGGTCTTGTGAAGGTTTCCTCACCACCACTACCAGCAGCAGGAGCACCCCACAGCCAGCCCACACAACCCTCTTCTTCTAGGTTACAGGGGAGCAGGTAATCCAAAAGCAGAGCTTTTAACTTAATTCTTCTCTACTCTTCCAGGTTCTGTGAAGTTCTCCTCACCACCACTACCACCAGCAGCAGCACCCCACCACCATCAGCAGAAGCAGCAGCACCCCACCACCATCAGCAGCAGCAGCAGCACCCCACCGCCAGCCCACCCACACCTCTTCTTCTTAGTTACTGGGGAGCAGCTAATCCAGAAGCTGAGCTTTTCCTTTATATCTCCTCTACTTTTTCAGGTCCTGTGAAGTTCTCCTCTCCACCACTACCACCACCAGCAGCCCACCCTTCTTCTTCTAGGTAAGCAGCTAATCCAGAATCTGGGCTTTTGCCTTATTTCTCCTTTACTTTTCCAGGTCCTGTAAAGTTCTCCCCCACCACCACCACCAGCACCCCACCACTAGCCCACCCACCCCTCTTCTTCTAAGGAAGCAGCTAATCCAGAATCTCCATCCAAAAAAAAAGGTCCAGAGTCAAGCGAAGATCTGCAGGAGAACACCATGACCTGCTACAGACATGGAGGGGGGGTCAACTCTCATCTTCTCAATTGGTGCCTTGTAGTGTTTTATTGCAGCACTTAGGATGCAATGATGATAAAAGGAAAGTAAAAAGGTTCTCCTCCAAGCTGATCAACTCTAGGAAGTAGTTCCTCTGTGTCTGTATGTTGGAAGCACAGGTAATCTTTGCCTGCTGTTTTCTTGCTCTCTCTATAGTGGGACTCTTTTTTTTTTTTTTTTTTTTTTTTTTTTTTTAACTCCTGCCTGTATTCAATGTTTTTTTTGCTGAAATGGTCTCAGCAGCTCCCCCCCCTGGCAGAAAAAAAGCTCAATTTACAAAGTTAACACATCCCTAGTTTAAAAAAATAAAAGCGACAAAATATACAAAACAAACCTTGTTTAAAAAGAAAAAAGAAAAAGAGAGATCCTATCCGTGTGTTCAAGCTTTGTGAAGTGAGTCTGAAGTGTGGCATTGAATGACATCTGAAAGTGTTTGGAAGGGTGTCAGTGATATCTTCATAGGTTCAAAAACGCATAGAAGAGTGGTGGCAGAAAAAAGAGCAAGTGGTCCATCGAGTCTGCCCCATTTATTTTAATATATATATTTATTTTTTTTTAAATAAATTTATACTATATATATATATAGATAGATAGATAGATAGATAGATAGATAGATAGATAGATAGATAGAAAATATTTAAATTTTTGTAAAATTTATATACATATATATATCTAAATATATATATATAAATATATCATATACAGTGTGGACGGAAAGTATTCAGACCCCCATTTGCTAAAATCATTTAAGTTCATTTTTTTCCTCATTAATGTACACACAGCACCCCATATTGTACACACAGCACCCCATATTGTACACACATCACCCCATATTGTACACACAGCACCCCATATTGTACACACATCACCCCATATTGTACACACATCACCTCATATTGTACACACATCACCCCATATTGTACACAGCACCCCATATTGTACACACATCACCCCATATTGTACACAGCACCCCATATTGTACACACAGCACCCCATATTGCACACACAGCACCCCATATTGTACACACAGCCCCCCATATTGTACACACATCACCCCATATTGTACACACATCACCTCATATTGTACACACATCACCCCATATTGTACACAGCACCCCATATTGTACACACATCACCCCATATTGTACACAGCACCCCATATTGTACACACAGCACCCCATATTGCACACACAGCACCCCATATTGTACACACAGCCCCCCATATTGTACACACAGCACCTCATATTGCACACACAGCACCCCATATTGTACACACAGCACCCCATATTGTACACACAGCACCCCATATTGTACACACAGCCCCCCATATTGTACACACAGCACCCCATATTGTACACACAGCACCCCATATTGTACACACAGCACCCCATATTGTACACACAGCACTCCATATTGACAGAAAAACACAGAATTGTTGACATTTTTGCAGATTTATTAAAAAAGAAAAACATAAATATCACATGGTCCTAAGTATTCAGACCCTTTGCTCAGTATTTAGTAGAAGCCCCTTTTGATGAGTCTTTTTCGGAAAGATACAACAAGTTTTTCACACCTGGATTTGGGGATCCTCTGCCATTCCTCCTTGCAGATCCTCTCCAGTTCTGTCAGGTTGGATGGTAAACGTTGGTGGACGGCCATTTTTAGGTCTCTCCAGAGATGCTCAATTGGGTTTAAGTCAGGGCTCTGGCTGGGCCATTCAAGAACAGTCACAGAATTGTTATGAAGCCACCCCTTCATTATTTTAGCTGTGTGCTTAGGGTCATTGTCTTGTTGGAAGGTAAACCTTCGGCCCAGTCTGAGGTCCTGAGCACTCTGGAGAAGGTTTTTGTCCAGGATATCCCTACACTTGGCCGCATTCATCTTTCCCTCGATTGTAACCAGTCGTCCTGTCCCTGCAGCTGAAAAACACCCCCACAGCATGATGCTGCCACCACCATGCTTCACTGTTGGGACTGTATTGGACAGGTGATGAGCAGTGCCTGGTTTTCTCCACACATACCGCTTAGAATTAAGGACAAAAAGTTCTATCTTGGTCTCATCAGACCAGAGAATCTTATTTCTCACCATCTTGGAGTCCTTCAGGTGTTTTTTTAGCAAACTCCATGCGGGTTTTCATGTGCCTTGCACTGAGGAGAGGCTTCCGTCGGGCCACTCTGCCATAAAGCCCCGACTGGTGGAGGGCTGCAGTGATGGTTGACTTTCTACAACTTTCTCCCATCTCCCGACTGCATCTCTGGAGCTCAGCCACAGTGATCTTTGGGTTCTTCTTTACCTCTCTCACCAAGGCTCTTCTCCCCCGATAGCTCAGTTTGGCCGGACGGCCAGCTCTAGGAAGGGTTCTGGTCGTCCCAAACGTCTTCCATTTAAGGATTATGGAGGCCACTGTGCTCTTAGGAACCTTAAGTGCAGCAGAATTTTTTTGTAACCTTGGCCAGATCTGTGCCTTGCCACAATTCTGTCTCTGAGCTCTTCAGGCAGTTCCTTTGACCTCATGATTCTCATTTGCTCTGACATGCACTGTGAGCTGTAAGGTCTTATATAGACAGGTGTGTGGCTTTCCTAATCAAGTCCAGTCAGTATAATCAAACACAGCTGGACTCAAATGAAGGTGTAGAACCATCTCAAGGATGATCAGAAGAAATGGACAGCACCTGAGTTATATATATGAGTGTCACAGCAAAGGGTCTGAATACTTAGGACCATGTGATATTTCAGTTTTTCTTTTTCAATAAATCTGCAAAAATGTCAACAATTCTGTGTTTTTCCTGTCAATATGGGGTGCTGTGTGTACAATATGGGGTGCTGTGTGTACAATATGGGGTGCTGTGTGTACAATATGGGGTGCTGTGTGTACAATATGGGGGGCTGTGTGTACAATATGGGGTGCTGTGTGTACAATATGGGGGGCTGTGTGTACAATATGGGGTGATGTGTGTACAATATGGGGGGCTGTGTGTACAATATGGGGTGCAGTGTGTACATTATTGAGGAAAAAAATGAACTTAAATGATTTTAGCAAATGGCTGCAATATAACAAAGAGTGAAAAATTTAAGGGGGGTCTGAATACTTTCCGTCCCCACTGTATATATATATATATATATATATATATATATATATATATATAATATTTATCACAAAAGTGAGTACACCCCTCACATTTTTGTAAATCTTTTCTTCTATCTTTTCATGTGACAACACTGAAGAAATGACACTTATCTACAATGTAAAGTAGTGAGTGTACAGCTTGTATAACAGTGTAAATTTGCTGTCCCCTCAAAATAACTCAACACACAGCCATTAATGTCTAAACCACTGGCAACAAAAGTCAGTACACCCCTAAGTGAAAATGTCCAAATTGGGCCCAATTAGCCATTTTCCCTCCCCGGTGTCATGTGACTCGTTAGTGTTACAAGGTCTCAGGTGTGAATGGGGAGCAGGTGTGTTAAATTTGGTTTTATTGTTCTCACTCTCTCATACTGGTCACTGGAAGTTCAACATGGCACCTCATGGCAAACTCTCTGAGGATCTGAAAAAAAGAATTGTTGCTCTACATAAAGATGGCCTAGGCTATAAGAAAATTGTACACCTCTAAGAGAATATGTCCAAATTGGGCCCAAAGTGTCAATATTTTGTGTGGCCACCATTATTTTCCAGCACTGCCTTAACCCTCTTGGGCATGGAGGTCACCAGAGCTTCACAGGTCGTCACTGGAGTCCTCTTCCCCTCCTCCATGATGACATCACGGAGCTGGTGGATGTTAGAGATCTTGCGCTCCTCCACCTTTCGTTTGAGGATGTCCCACAGATGCTCAATAGGGTTTAGGTCTGGAGACATGCTTGGCCAGTCCATCACCTTTACCCTCAGCTGCTACTCAGTAGTACCTCCAGCTTTGCTGATCTCCTGCTCAGTAGTAACCCCAATCTACTGATGCCCCACTCAGTAATAACCCCCAGCTCCACTGATCTCCCACTCAGTAGTAACCCCCAGCTCCACTGATCTCCCACTCAGTAGTACCCCCAGCTCTGTTGATCCCCCGCTCAGTCGTAACCCCCATCTCTGCTAATTTCCCACTCAGTAGTAACCCCCAGCTCTGTTGATCCCCCGCTCAGTAGTACCCCCAGCTCTGTTGATCCCCCGCTCAGTCGTAACCCCCATCTCTGCTGATCTCCCACTCACTAGTAACCCCCAACTCTGCTGATCTCCCACTCACTAGTAACCCCTAGCTCCACTGATCCCCCACTGACTAGTAACCTCCAGCTCTGCCGATTCTCTGGTTTGCTGATCCGGTCCCCCAGCTCTGCTGATCCTCCGCTCCTCATTCCTCTCTCTCCAGTCCCCGCTCACCTTCTGCTATAGCTTTCCCATGTTGCCCACCAAAATAAAATGGGTACCATATCATTTCAGTAACCAAATGTGACATAATACAATAGAACTACCACCATTTTATTCTCCAGGGTGTCTGCTTTTAGAAAACCTGTATTATTTTGGGGGTTTTACATAATCTTCAGGCCTAAAATTATATATTTGTTTTTCAAACCTGAGTGCAAAAAAAAAAAAAAAAAAAAGAAAAAACAGCCAAAACAGCTCTGGCAGTGAAAGGGTTGATGATAACAGCACCGCATTCATTTAAGTCTGGATTACTTTTCCAGGAGGCAGAAGGGGGTCCCACCCGTGAGACTGGGGAGCCTGGCAAGGATGCGACCGGCGGTGTCCGGTTCATGGTAACCTATAAAGGATTTTAAAGGGCGGCCTATGGAGATTTTTTAGGTACCAAAATTTGGTGCAATTTTAAAGCATGACATGTTAGGTATCTATTTACTCGGCGTAACTTTATCTTTTATATTTTATCAAACAATTGGGTATTATATTGTGTGTTTTTGTGCATTAAAATTCATTGACCACTTACCTACTTCAGCTTTCGGCGCTGTCACACTTTGAATGACAATTGTGCCGTCTATTTTATTTTATTTCTATTGTTTATTTCACACAAATAGAGCTTTCTATTGGGGGTATTTAATCACCACTGGGTTTTTTGCTACCTATACAAAAAAAATTCAGAGAATTTTGAAGAAAAAAAAATGTCATAGTTTGTTATAAAATTTTGCAAACTGGTAATTTTTCTCCTTCACTGATAGGCATTGAGAGGCGGCACTGATAGAAACTGATAGATGGCACTGATGGGAACAGAGGGGTGTCACTGGTGGGCACTGATAGATGGCACTAATGGGGACTGAAAGGTGACACTAATAGGAACTGATAAGCGGCACTAATAGGTGGCACTGATGGGAACTGATAGGTGGCACTGATAGGTGGCACAGATGGGCACTGATAGGTGGTACTGATAGGAACTGATAGGTGGCACTGATGGGCACTGATAGGTGGCACTAATGGGAACTGATAGATGGCACTGATTGGAACAAAGGGGTGTCACTAGTGGGCACTGAGAGGTGGCACTGATAGGTGGCACTGATGGCAACTGATAGGCGGCACTAATAGGTGGCACTAATGGGAACTGATAGGCGGCACTGATAGGCAGCATTGATGGGCACTGATAGGTGGCACTGGTGGGCACTTATTGGCAGCACTGATAGGAACTGATAGATGGCACCAATGGAAACTGATAGGTGGCACTGATGGGCACTGATAGGTGGAACTGATAGGAACTGATAGGTGGCACTGATAGAAACTGATAGATGGCACTGATGGGAACAGAGGGGTGTCACTGGTGGGCACTGATAGGTGGCACTAATGGGGACTGAAAGGTGACACTAATGGGAACTGATAGGCGGCACTAATTAGAGGCACTGATGGGCACTGATAAGTGGCACTGATGGGAACTGATAGGTGGCACTAATGGGAACTGATAGGTGGCACTGATAGGTGGCACTGATGGGCACTGATAGGTGGCACTGATGGGCACTGATAGGTGGCACTAATGGGTACTGATAGGCGGCACTGATAGGCAGCACTGATGGGCACTGATAGGCGGCACTGGTGGGCACTTATTGGCAGCACTGATAGGAACTGATAGATGGCACCAATGGGAACTGATAGGCGGCACTGATGGGCACTGATAGGCGGCACTGATAGGAACTAATAGGTGCCACTAATGGGAACTGAAAGGTGGCACCAATGGGAACTGATAGGCGGCACTGATGGGCACTGATAGGTGGCACTAATGGGAACTGAAAGGTGGCACTAATGGGAACTGATAGGCGGCACTGTTGGGCACTGATAGGTGGCACTGATGGGAACTGATAGGTGGCACTGATAGGTGGCACTGATAGGAACTGATAGGCAGCACTGGTAGGTGGCACCGATGGGCACTGATAGGTGGCACTGATAGGAACTGATAGGTGGCACTGATGGGCACTGATAGGTGGCACTAATGGAAACTGATAGATGGCACTGATGGGAACAGAGGGGTGTCACTGGTGGGCACTGATAGGTGGCACTAATGGGAAGTGAAGGGTGGCACTAATGGGAACTAATAGGCGGCACCGATGGGCACTGATAGGCGGCACTGATAGGAACTGATATATGGCACTGATGGGCGCTGATAGTTGGCACTGATGGGCACTGATAGGTGGCATTGATAGGCGGCACTGATAGGCAGCACTGATGGGCACTGATAGGCGGCACTGGTGGGCATTTATTGGCAGCACTGATGGGCACTGTTGGGACTGCACTGATAATCAAGACACTGATAATCAGTACCCTGATTATCAGTGTAGATGTCCCTTTTAGAGAAGCCGGTTATCGGCTCTCCTCCCCTCTCCTCAGGCTCTCAGCATGAGGAAAGGAGTGCTGATATCCGGCTTCTGTTTATATCCTTAATTAGCTTTGATTGGACACAGCTGATCATGTAGTAAAGAGCCGCCGATTGGCTCTTCACCTCAATCTGTGATCAGCTGTGTCCTCCCGACATTGTGATCACAGAGCGCACCACCCGCGTCGTGGCAGGTGCAATCACGCTGCCATATGACGGCCTCCTAGAATTAGCCATCCATGCTGTATCCATCATTCGGCTATAGCGCGGTCGGCAAGTGGTTAAAGTGTATTTGTTCCCGAAAAATTTGCATTTGAAAAACAGCTGCACAAATGCTGTGTGACATAAAAATATGCAACGCCCACCATTTTATTCTCTAGGGCCTTTGCTTAAAAAAATAAATAAAAATACACTCACCGCTTTATTAGGTACACCTGTTCAATTGCTTGGTAACACAAATTGTTAATCAACCAATCACATGGCAGCAACTCAGTGCATTTAGGCATCTAGACGTGGAGAAGACAACTTACTGAAGTTCAAACGGAGCATCAGAATGGGAAAGAAAGGAAATTTAAGTGACTTTGAATGTGGCATGGTTGTTGGTGCCAGACGGGTCGGTCTGAGTATTTCTGGGATTTTTACACACAACCATCTCTCGGGTTTTCAGAGAATGGTCCAAAAAAAGAGAAAATGTCCAGTGAGCGGCAGCTGTGTGGAGGAAAATGCCTTGTTGAGGTCAGAGGAGAATGGGCAGACTGGTTCCAGATGATAGAAAGGCAATAGTAACTCAAACAACCCCTCGTTACAACCAAGGTATGCGGAAGACCATCTGTGAATGCACAGCACATCCAACCTTGGAGCAGAAGACCAGAAGACCACACCGGGTGCCACTCCTGTCAGCTAAGAACAGGAAACTGAGGTTACAATTGTCACAGGATCACCAAAACTGGACAATAGAAGATTGGAAAAAACGTTGCCCGGTCTGATGAGTTTGGATTTCAGATGCGACATTCAGATGGTCGGGTCAGAATTTGGCTCATGGATCCATCTTGCCTTGTATCACCGGTTCAGGCTGGTGGTGGGGGTGTAATGGTGTGGATGGGTATGTTCATGGCACACTTTGGGCCCCTTAGTACCCATTGAGCATGGTTTAAACACCACGACCTACCTGAGTATTGTTGTTGACCATGTCCATCCCTTTATGACTACAGTGTCCCCATCTTCTGATGGCTCCTTCCAGCAGGATAATGCCACCATGTCATGAAACTCCAATCATCTCACCACCGGACAATGAGGTCCCTGTACTCCAATGGCCTCCACAGTCACCACATCTCATCCAACAGAGCACCTTTGGTGATGTGGTGGAACAGGTGATTGGCATCGTGGATGTGCAACTGGCAAATCTGCAGCAACTGTGTGATGTTATCATGCCGCTATGGTGCAAAATCTCTGAGGAACATTTCCAATGCCTCGTTGAATCTATGCCATGAAGAACGAAGGCAGTTCTTGATTTCCAATGCCTCGTTGAATCTATGCAACGAAGAATGAAATGCAGTTTTTGTGCATTAAAATTCAATAAAGTGTATTTTTTTTTCGAAAAATCTGGAAGTGGTTAAGGTTTTGATCATATTTTGGGTAAAAAAAAAAAATATGTGACCATGGTGGGCAGCAGAGGTTAAAAAAAAAGGGAAACCCTTTCGTGATGACATCAGTTAAGCCAGGAACTATATAACATGTTAATAGAGCCTTGCGTGCAGACCGGGGATGCCGGACATTTGTTTCTACTCACATATAAATCGAGTATTTATGGGACTTTAAAGCACTTTTCTACATTAGGTTATTGCCGGCATATTATCCAGTAAAAAAGCTGAACTGGAGTTACTACACCGTTGCCATGTTTACACAGCACGCAGGAGCTCAGGGTCCCAATCCCAATGAATTGAAAACAAAGTAGCAAGTCTGTGAAAGAATCGTTACTCTGTAGAAGAGTCTAATAGAGGATTGTGGTCACAGTAAAAACAAACCGCAACAGCCTCAGCTCAAACCGTCCTTTTATTATGTGAGAAGAAGAGGAGATGCCTTCAGTAAGGTTCCCCCCTGCCAGAGATGTTATAATGTATCATCCCGTCTGTCAATATAAGATTGACCAACTAGAATGATTACTCGTTATGTTTTATTAAGGTTTAATGTAGACCTAGCATCAGATGTCCTTTTTATGTTAGTCGCATACATCTGGGATAGGCAACCAAAGGAACACAACCAGGGTGGGCATGCAATATTTTCAGTGGTACCTGGAAGATCGGTATGTAGTATGTGTGTGGGCTTCTACTTCTCTTTGGGGTGATCTTAGGTGTTAGGGTAAAGGAATTGGAGTCAATCTGAGGTGTGACGGTTCAGAAATTGGGGTGTTCTGAGCTGTGAAGGTGCTGGAATTGGGGTAATCTGAGGTATGAAGGTGCAGGAATTGAGACTCACCTGAGGTGTAAAGGTGCAGGAATTTTGGGGTGGTCTAAGGCGAAATGGTGCAGGAATTGTGGTCATCTTGAGGTTTGAAGTTGCAGGAATTTGGTCTGATGAGGTTTGAAGGTGTAGGAATCGGGGTGAACTAAGCTGTCAAGGTGCGGGAATTGGGACTGATCTGAGGTGGGAAGGTGCAGGAGTTGAGGTGGTCTGAAGTGTGAAGGTGCAGGAATAAAGGTGATCTGAGGTGTGAAGGTGTAGGATTTAGGGTGATCTGAGGTGTGAAGGTGGAGAAATAGGGGTGATCTAAGGTCAGAAGGTGCAGGAATTTGGGCCGATCTAAGGTTTGAAGGTGCAGGAATTTGGTGATCTGAGGTGTGAAGGTGTTGGAATTTGGACTGATTTAAGTTTTGAAGGTGCAGGAATTGGGATGATCTGAGGAGTCAAGGTGCAGGAATTGAGACTTATCTGATGTGTGAAGGTGTAGGAATTTGGGGGTGATCTGAGGTGAGATGGTGCAGGCATTGGGGTGATCCTGAGGTTTGAAGGTGCAGGAATTTGGTCTGATTTGAGGCTCGAAGGTGCAAGAATCAGGAGTGGTTTGAAGTATGAAGGTGCAGCAATTGGGGTGGTCTGAGGTGTGAATGTGCAGGAATTAGGGAATCTGAGGAGTGAAGATGCAGGGATTGGGGTGATCTGGGGGTGTGAAGGTGAAGGAATTTGGGACTGATCTTAGGTGTAGAGGTTCAGGAATTGGGATGACCTGAGGTGTGAAGATACAGGAATTGGGGTGATCTGAGGTGTGAAGATGCAGGAATTGGGGTGATCTGATGGGTGAAGGTAAAGGAACTGAGACTCACCTGATGTGTAAAGGTGTAGGAATGTAGGTGATCTGAAGTGTGAAGGTGCAGGAATTTAGATGATCTGAGGTGTGAAGGTGCAGGAATTAGGGTAATCTGAGGAGTGAAGATGCAGGGATTGGGGTGATCTGGGGGTGTGAAGGTGAAGGAATTTGGGACTGATCTGAGGTGTGGGGGTACAGGAATTGGGATGACCTGAGGTGTGAAGGTGCAGGAATTGGGGTGATCTGAGGGGTGAAGATGAAGGAATTGAGACTCATCTGAAGTGTGAAGTGCAAGAATTGGGATGACCTGAGGTATGAAGGTGCAGGAATTGGGGTGATTTGAGGTGTGAAGATGCAGGAATTGGGGTTATCTGATGGGTGAAGGTGAAGGAACTGAGACTCACCTGAGGTGTGAAGGTGCAGGAATTTAGGTGATCTGAGGTGTGAAGGTGCAGGAATTTAGGTGATCTGAGGTGTGAAGGTGCAGGAATTAGGGTCATTTGAGGAGTGAAGATGCAGGGATTGGGGTGATCTGAGGGGTGAAGGTGAAGGAATTGGGGTGATCTGAGGTGTGAAGGTACAGGAATTGAGGTGGTCTGAGGTGTGAAGATGCAGGAATTGAGGTGATCTGAGGTGTGAAGGTACAGCAACTGGGGTGATCTGAGGTGTGAAGGTACAGGAATTGGGGTGATCTGAGGAGTGAAGATGCAGAAATTGGGGTGATCTGGGGTATAAAGAAGCAGGAATTGGGGTGATCTGAGGTGTGAAGATGCAGGAATCGGGGTGATCTGGGGCGTAAAGATGCAGGAATTGGGGTGATCTGAGGTGTGAAGGTGCAGGAATCGGGGTGATCTGAGGTGTGATGGTACAGGAATTGGGGTGATCTGAGGTGTAAAGAAGCAGGAATTGGGGTGATCTGAGGAGTGAAGATGCAGGACTTGGGGTGATCTGGGGTATAAAGATGCAGGCATTGGGGTGATCTGAGGTGTGAAGGTACAGGAATTGGGGTGATCTGGGGTATAAAGATGCAGGCATTGGGGTGATCTGATGGGTGAAGGTACAGGAATTGGGGTGATCTGAGGAGTGAAGATGCAGGAATTGGGGTTATCTGAGGGGTGAAGGTACAGGAATTGGGGTGATCTGAGGAGTAAAGATGCAGGAATTGAGGTGATCTGAGGAGTGAAGTTGCAGGAAATGGGGTGATCTGAGGGGTGAAGGTACAGGAATTGGGGTGATCTGAGGAGTGAAGGTGCAGGAATTGGGTGATCTGAGGAGTAAAGATGCAGGAATTGGGGTGATCTGAGGAGCGAAGGTGCAGGAATTGGGGTGATCTGAGGAGTGAAGATGCAGGAATTGGGGTGATCTGAGGAGTGAAGGTGCAGGAATTGGGGTGATCTGAGGAGTGAAGGTGCAGGAATTGGGGTGATCTGAGGAGGGAAGGTGCAGGAATTGGGGTGATCTGAGGAGCGAAGGTGCAGGAATTGGGGTGATCTGAGGAGCGAAGGTGCAGGAATTGGGGTGATCTGAGGAGTGAAGGTGCAGGAATTGGGGTGATCTGAGGGGTGAAGGTACAGGAATTGGGGTGATCTGAGGAGTGAAGATGCAGGAATTGGGGGTGATCTGGGGTGTGAAGTTGCAGGAACTGGGGTGATCTGAGGGGTGAAGGTACAGGAATTGGGGTGATCTGAGAAGTGAAGATGCAGGAATTGGGGTGATCTGAGGAGTAAAGATGCAGGAATTGGGGTGATCTGGGGTGTGACAATGCATGAATAGTATGGACAGTATTATCAGGTATAAAAACACATTAAAACAACAACATAAATGACATATTAACGCTTATATGAGATTTTAGGGATTAGGTCTACTTTAAGATAAAATGCGTTTAAGGTTCTTTAAATTAGGAATGTAAATTAAAAACTCATTTAGAAGGCTTACATTAAGTCTGGTGGGTTATTGATGGTTTTCGGATTGGTTACAGTGCGATTGCATCATTTTAGATGTTAAATCACCCGCATTAGGTCATTAAATGCCTGGGGGGATCGGTGATACCATAATGCAATGAGATCATATGCAAGTCAAATCTTTTCCCATGCCCGATGACTTGAATACAATGACGGCTTGTTTGGTAAGGCGATGCGAAGAGCGACATTGATCTGCAGAATGTGGTCACCTATAGCAGCCAATTACAGGTCATCATTCAATGACGGGTCAGCATTAGTTTGGCTTGTTATGGGTCGCTGTGATTTTCTACATCATCGCTCCTTGCCGTGCCTTACTGAATATGCCAGATTTTATACTTATTGATTTTGTATCTTTTTCTAAGTGATGTCCAATGCTTGCCACCCACATATCAAGTACAAAGAGTACAGCAGTGATCATTAGTGCGCACTATGCAATAAATCTCCCTCCCCATCTGCATTATAATTAATTAGGGAGAGACAGGCTTGGGAGGAAAGGGCTAGAAGATGATGGGCATCCTCCAGACAGGAAATAAATTGCTGCAGCTTCTAATGCACATTGTGAGAAGCTCAGCTCAGATGTCTCAGATTTATTCATCCTCGTCAGAGAGCATAGCCAGAGACCTGCCTGGCTAGCAGTTTAGCAATAGAGCTTGGCCACTTCCTCACCCCTAGACTGTGATTGGACAATGAATAAGCAGAAGCAGAGTCATGAGGCCATCATTCCTGCTGTAATCTGATCATCTACCATCGCTTCCTGATGATGCATGCAAGTTCGCCCTCCTCCATCCAAAGGTCCACCCTCTTCTCCTCAGTGTCACTGTCTCCAGTGTACCCTGTGCACCCCAGTGTCTCCAGTGTTCCCTGTGCGCCCAAGTGTCTCCAAGGAGCCTCAGTGTCTTCAGTGTGCCCTGTGCGCCCCAGTGTCTCCAGTGTGCCTCAGTGTCTCCTGTGTGCCCTGTGCGCCCCAGTGTCTCCAGGGAGCCTCAGTGTCTCCAGTGTGCCCAGTGCGCCCCAGTGTCTCCAGGGTGCCTCAGTGTCTTCAGTGTGCCCTGTGTACCTCAGTGTCTCCAGTGTGCCCTGTGCGCTCCGGTGTCTCCAGTGTGCCTCAGTGTCTCCTGTGTGCCCTGTGCGCTCCAGTGTCTCCAGGGAGCCTCAGTGTCTCCAGTGTGCCCTGTGCGCCCCAGTGTCTCCAGGGTGCCTCAGTGTCTTCAGTGTGCCCTGTGTACCTCAGTGTCTCCAGTGTGCCCTGTGCACCTCAGTGTCTCCAGGGTGCCTCAGTGTCTCCAGTGTGCCCTGTGCACCTCAGTGTCTCCAGGGTGCCTCAGCGTCTCCAGTGTGCCCTGTGCACCTCAGTGTCTCCAGGATGCCCCAGTGTCTCCAGTGTGCCCTGTGTGCCTCAGTGTCTCCAGTGTACCCTGTACGCCCCAGTGTCTCCAGTGTGCCTCAGTGTCTCGAGTGTGCCCTGTGCACCTCAGTGTCTCCAGGATGCCCCAGTGTCTCCAGTGTGTCCTGTGTGCCTCAGTGTCTCCAGTGTACCCTGTGCGCCCCAGTGTCTCCAGTATGCCTCAGTGTCTCCAGTGTGCCCTGTGTGACCTAGTGTCTCCAGGGTGCCTCAGTGTCTCCAGTGTGCCCTGTGCACCTCAGTGTCTCCAGGGTGCCCCAGTGTCTCCAGTGTGCCCTGTGTGCCTCAGTGTCTCCAGTGTGCCCTGTGCGCCCCAGTGTCTCCAGGGTGCCTCAGTGTCTCCAGTGTGCCCTGTGCACCTCAGTGTCTCCAGTGTGCCCTGTGCACCTCAGTGTCTCCAGGGTGCCTCAGTGTCTCCAGTGTGCCCTGTGCACCTCAGTGTCTCCAGTGTGCCCTGTGCACCTCAGTGTCTCCAGGGTGCCTCAGTGTCTCCAGTGTGCCCTGTGCACCTCAGTGTCTCCAGGGTGCCCCAGTGTCCTGTGCACCTCAGTGTCTCCAGGGTGCCTCAGTGTCTCCAATGTGCCCTGTGTGCCTCAGTGTCTCCCATGTGCTCTGTACACCTCAGTTTCTCCAGTGTGCCCTGTGTGCCTAAGTGTCTCCAGTGTGCTCTGTACACCTCAGTGTCTCCAGTGTGCCCTGTGCGCCCCAGAGTTTCCAGGCTGCCTCAGTGTCTCCAGTGTGCCCTGTGTGCTTCGGTTTCTCCAGTGTGCTCTGTAGATCCCAGTGTCTCCAGCGTTCCCTGTGCACCCCAGGGTTTCCATGGTGCCTCAGTGTGTACAGTGTGCCCTGTGTGCCTCATTGTCTCCAGTGTGCTCTGTGTGCCCCAGTGCCTTCAGGGTGGCTCAGTGTCTCCAGCGTGGCCTGTGCATCTCAGTGTCTCCAATGTGCTCTATGCTTCTTAGTGTCTCCAGTGTGCCCTGTGTGCCTCAGTGTCGCCAGTGTGCCCTGTGTGCCTCAGTGTCTCCAGGGTGCTTCAGTGTCTCCAGTGTGCCCTGTGTGCCTCAGTGTCTCCAGTGTCCCCTGGGTGCCTCAGTGTCTCCAGTGTGCCTCAGTGTCTCCAGTGTCCCCTGGGTGCCTCAGTGTCTACAGTGTCCCCTGCCTCAGTGTCTCCAGTGTCCCCTGGGTGCCTCAGTGTCTCCAGTGTGCACTGTGTGCCTCAGTGTCTCCAGTGTGCCATGTGTGCCTCAGTGTCTCCAGTGTGCCCTGTGTGCCTCAGTGTCTCCAGTGTGCCCTGTGCACCCCAGAGTTTCCAGGGTGCCTCAGTGTCTACAGTGTGCCCTGTGTGCCTCAGTGTCTCCAGTGTGCTTTGTGTGACCCAGTGCCTCCAGGCTGAGTCGGCGTCTCCAGTGTGTCCTGTGAGCTTCAGTTTCTCCAGTGTGCTCTGTGCATCCCAGTGTCTCCAGGTTGCCTCAGTGTCTACAGGGTTTCCAGGGTGCCTCAGTGTCTACAGTGTGCCCTGTGTGCCTCATTGTCTCCAGTGTGCTCTGTCTGCCCCAGTGCCTTCAGGCTACCTCAGTGTCTCCAGCGTGGCCTGTGAATCTCAGTGTCTCCAGTGTTCCCTGTGCACCTCAGTGTCTCCAGTGTGTTCTGCATGCCCCAGTGCCTCCAGGTTTCTTCAGTGTCTCCAGTGTATGCTGTGCACTTCAATGTCTCCAAGTGTCATCCGGTGACTCCAAGTGCGCCCCAGTGCATTCTGTGATTCCAAGTGCGCCCCTTTACAGCCCTTGGTATACCCCACAGTTGTCTGGCCTCCAATCTCAGCACCCTTTATTGTCTCTCCATCTTTTAGTATTCTGCAATTACCAAGACTATTTGTCTTTCCAAGGATATGGACTCATGTTTGTCATAAGGACTATATTGCGATAAAAAGGTGTGAGATTTAAATTGGGATTTGTAGGTAAGCTTGAATACCCCATTTAAAGGAAAATGCCATAGGTATTGAGAGGCATAGAGCGAGTGAGAATGGTTAGTGATCTACATCTTTTTTCATGGTCTACTGAGAAATATGTCCCCTGCCAAAAAATGTCATCAACAACTACTTCTCCGGGACATGTTTCCATAAAGTCTCTATTTCATCCAGGTCATGGTATAGCTAGAAGTAGGTATTTGTATTCAACTAAACCTGTTCCGTAATGTTGAAGATGTTTCGGCGCTCACCCAAGGAGCTTTCTTTGTTTAATGAGGGCCTTCAACACCATTTGTAACCCCCATATAATGCTGTTTTTAATAACTGTCTCTTCCCTGATGATTTAAAAAACAATTCACACGTTAGGCCATGTACCTCAAACAAATAACACCGGTACTAGACTTCATGGCACCTTGGTGACTGGATAATGTAATTAGAACAAGGTGGTTTCCAAAACTTTCACACCTGACAATTAACATCTTCTTTGAAACATTCAATGGTGATTGGATTATGGTGACTGAGTTACCCCTTGTAGCTTTATATACTGGTACGTTCCTAACATTCATTAGAACTGAGCAATGCTTTGATGAGCAGCAAAACAATGTCAACATCACAGAACAAATCCAGTTGAATGTGACTTAGGTTGGCCATATATGGATTGAAATTAGTCTGACTCTGAATTTCAAACCATCTATGGCCATTCCTGTTCATGAGAAGTCAATCTATTGATCAACCTTCTTGTGAATGATCTTGGTGGGAAATTTTTATTTGATCAATACTTGCAGCTGGTGGGCTTCAGCGCGGATCGGTGTATTCTGGCGACGGGGGAGCCCCGCTTTTAGAATACAATGACACAGCGGGGAGGATTCCCGCATCCACGTCAAATGTGTGGATGGGGGAAATTAGTTCAATTAAAAGGAAAAAAATAATCACACCGTGTATGGCCAACTTAACTTCTAAGAGCTACTCCCAAACATACAGAAGGTGGATCATACTTACAGGGTTATCCAACTAACCTTGGTGTTATCCCCTTGAACATAGCTTCAGTTTTTCGTAAAGCCCTTGTACTTCTGGACCTTTAGATGAGACCTTGGACTAAGGGAGCAAGATTGTCAGTTACAGAGCATGTACAGGACTACCCTATTCTGTGACAAGTAATGGTCATTCAGTTTTTGACCTATTATCATTTTTTTTTTGTCCAAGACCTGATACATAGTATATTGCCAAAAGGTGGTGGACAAATGACTGTAACAGCTATATATTCTTTTCAACATCACATTCCAAAACCATGGCCATTATTATGGATTTGCCCCTTTCACCCTTGTGGCTATAAAAGCCTTCACTCTTGTGGGACAGCTTTTGGCAAGATTTTTGACCTGTGTCTGTGGAAATTTGTGCCCATTCAACCATAACAGCACTTGTGAGGTCAGGTACTGATGTAGGATGAGTGGACCTGGCTCATGATCAGGTACAAAAGGTGCTCAGTAGGGTGTAGGTCAGGTACTGATGTTGGATGAGAAGACCTGATTGCCAAAAGTGTTTAGCAGGGTTAAGGTCAGGTACTGATGTTGAATGAGAAGACCTGATCTCAAGGGTGTTCAGTAGGGATTAGGTCAGGTACTGAAGTTGGATGAGAAGAACTGGCTCTCAATCGACATTCTAAGTCACTCCAAAGGTGTTCAGTAGGGTTGTGGTCAGGTACTGATGTTGGATGAGAAGAACTGGTTCAGTATTCTAAGTCACCCCAAAGGTGTTAAGTATGGTTGAAGTCAGATACTGATTTTGGATGAGAAGACCTGATTGCCAAAAGTGTTTAGCAGGGTTAAGGTCAGGTACTGATGTTGAATGAGAAGACCTGATCTCAAGGGTGTTCAGTAGGGATTAGGTCAGGTACTGAAGTTGGATGAGAAGAACTGGCTCTCAATCGACATTCTAAGTCACTCCAAAGGTGTTCAGTAGGGTTGTGGTCAGGTACTGATGTTGGATGAGAAGAACTGGTTCAGTATTCTAAGTCACCCCAAAGGTGTTAAGTATGGTTGAAGTCAGATACTGATTTTGGATGAGAAGACCTGATTGCCAAAAGTGTTTAGCAGGGTTAAGGTCAGGTACTGATGTTGAATGAGAAGACCTGATCCCAAGGGTGTTCAGTAGGGTTGAGTTCAGGTACTGATGTTGGATGAGAAGAACTGGCTCCGAATCAGCATTCTAAGTCACCTCAAAGGTGTTAAGTAGGGCTGAAGTCAGGTACTGATTTTGGATGAAAAGACCTGATCCCAAAGGTGTTTAGCAAGGTTGAGGTCAGGTACTGATGTTGAATGAGAAGACCTGATCTAACAGGTGTTCAGAAGGGATGAGGTCAGGTACTGATGATGGGTGAGGAGACCCAATCCCAAAGGTGTTTTTAGAAGGGTTGAGGTCAGGTATTGATGTTGGTTGAGAAGAACTGGCTCCCAATCAGCTTTCTAAATCACCCCAAAGGTGTTAAATAGGGTTAAAGTCAAGTACAGATTTTGGATGAGAAGACCTGATGTCAAGGGTGGTCAGTAGGGATGAGGTTAGGTACTGATGATGGATGAGGAGACCCAATCCCAAAGGTGTTTAGAAGGGTTGAGGTCAGGTACTGATTTTGGAGGAGAAAACCTGATCCCAAGGGTGTCCAGTAGGGTTGAGGTCAGGTAGTGATGCTGGTTAAGAAGAATTGGCTCCCAATCAGCATTCTAAGTCACCCCAAAGGTGTTAAGTAGTGTTGAAGTCAAGTACTGATTTTGGATGAGAAGACCTGATCTCAAGGGTGGTCAGTAGGGATGAGGTCAGGTACTGATGATGAGTGAGGAGACCTGATCCCAAAGGTGTTCAGTAGGGTTGAGGTCAGGTACCGATGTTGGAGGAGAAGACCTGGCTCACAACTGTAATTCTAATTCATCCCAAAGGTGCTCAGTAGGGCTGAAGTCAAGGCTCTCTGCAGGCCATTTCATTTTTTCACACCAAACACATCAAACCATGTCATTATGGAGCTGGCTTTGTACACAGGGGGCACAGTCTTGCTGGAACAGAACATGGCCTTCCCCAAACTGTTACTACAAGGTTGGAAGAGGGCAATTTTCTACAATGTCTTTGTATGATGTAGTATCAACAATATGCTTCACGTGAAAAACCTGAACCCAATCATTTGGAAGGGTGGTCCACACACATTTGGCCCTACAGTAGGTGTGATGGCCTGGTGTCCAAAAACCTTTGGCCATAGAATGTATTGTACTATTTGCTTATCCCATTTTGATTATTATATCTAAAAACAGTTATAGCCAAT